>NC_092342.1:305409117-305714264 GCF_046630445.1 Rutidosis leptorrhynchoides
CAAATGCACCGCTATCTCGAGCAGCAATACCACGCTCAAAGCTCTGAATAGCATAGTTATCCTGCATTTATCATTATAAATAAATCATTACTATAATAATCCATAGTGAATAGTGATATACTGTATATTTTTAGTCCAAAATACACTATACCTGTTGCTCTCTTGTAAGTTCATGCATATCAGCGCATATTTCAGCACAATTTCCCATCTTAAAATCATTGAAAACATCCCATAATCCATCTTTCAACATTCCATCAACCAGAGTGTCGTGCCCAAACTTAGACCCTTTCCTGCAAATTTTTTTAAAAAAATCACCTTCTTTTTAATAAACCTCTCATATTTAAAAACATGTAACTCAAAATTCATATAGAACTAAAGAAAGGGTGATAATTACCTTGCTTCAGCAATGTATTTAGGGACATTAGACATGCTTTCCATACCGCCAGACACAACTATATCATTTATGCCTAACTGAATGCTCTGTGCTGCCAACATGGTTGCTGCATTTAACAAAAAGAATACGTTACAGTTGCCATAATATTTCCACAATTAAACCTCATGAAAATAAAAAGATACAATCAGAAAAACAGTTGACATACCTTTCATCCCTGATGCACATACTTTGTTAATTGAGGTGCTGACAACCGTGTTAGGTATACCTGCACCTAACGCTGCTTGCCTAGCGGGACCCTGCCCCAAATTTGCACCAAGAACATTTCCAAAATAAACTTCTTGTACAAGTGATGGGTCAACATTTGCCCTCTTTAGAGCACCTGAAGTTTCACATGAAAAACAGTTGAGAAAAAAAATATATATATACTCTGTAGTTGGGTGCACATCATACAACATAACATAGTTAATTTCTTATTAAAACAAAACTTACTTTCAATTGCAATGGATCCAAGTTTGGTGGCTGGTAAGGACGAAAGGGAACCAAGAAAACCACCGAGTGGTGTACGTGCAACACCAACAATACATACATCTGTAATGTAAGCCACAACAACAGTGTAACTTATGAGAAATCATGATATTACTCGATTAAATAGCGACTAACTCGTTGCAGGCACTTGAAGAAATAAATGACCAAAAAGATTTGCAATTTACTCCCTTGATCCTTGAAAAGGACATAGCAACTTGATACAAACAATTGTCAATTAACAGGTATAACCTTCAATATGGTTAATTAAAGTTTATTCGCACCGAGTATATCAAGCAGAGCAATTTCAAATCAAAGTTTTCCATTGTTGTATGATTAATGGTATGACAACAATAAAATCTCACCTAACAAACAAATAGGTCTTACATAGCAAACTCAAGCCCAATATTTTATTTAAAGAATGAATAAATTAGCAGCCAGTGTAAATATTTTAATATTTTTTATTTTCAGATTCAAAAAAAGGGAATCTCATCTTGTATACATCAAATAAAATATTCCCTACACTTCCAATTAAAAAATCAAACACACATGCAGCAAAACATCAATAAAATAAATATTAAAAATACCTCTAGGTTTTATCGAATCGGAACCATTTGTTGCTGCAGCTGGAGCCATTACAATATGTGATCAAATACCTGTTCATCAAGTCAAAGTCAAACATCAAATTTTTACCATTTTTTTTTTTTTTTTACCATTTATACTCATTCAACAAATTGATCACACAATACACACACACACAAAAAAAAAAAAAAAAAAAAATCATGATAAATACAAAATTAAAATGTATAAGAACATGATCGATACATAAACGTAGCTAATTAGCCAAAATTACAAACAATTGGACAGTTGATCTACATACAACCAATTAATTTCTGATATGATGATGAACAATAGTGAATAAAATTTGAATATATACGAACCTTGAGATTATGAGAGGCAACAAGTCAGAATAGTGTGTGAGAAAGACAGAGTAAATGCTTACTAGAAAATTGGAGTTATGACGGTTATATATATGATAGAGAATGACGGTTTATTATAAGGCCGTGTAGGTATGCGGTACAGGATCGCAGCCTGCTTTGGTATTTTTTTACGTTTACATGAATAGCCCGTTATTGACCGTTTTCGCACCCCGGGTTTGACCCATCACTTTTCGGATCATTTTGCATTTCATTTTAATTTTTGGTTTCGCCTAGGTATGACTTTAATTTTGTGCTTTTGTTGGATTTCAATTTCAATTATTGCGTAAAGTAATACTTTAGCTGATTGATACAATAGTACACTTCATTGATTGCTTAACTTAAAAAAGAATAGACGGTAACTAACAAATTTCTTTTTGCAGAAATAAATTACTTGTATTAAATTAAAAATCATCCTACGCAAATGCAAATTGAATATTGACCATATTCACAGTAGTCATTAATTATTTTTTATATAAACAAAGAAGAACGCAATGTTGAATGAAATTTCAAACGAATGGTCATTATTTAAAAAATAACGATGAAAGTTTTTTTTTTTTTTTTTTTTTTTTTTTTTTGAAATAAAATTTTATTGATACCAAAGTATATACATGGGCCAGGGAATATCCATAACCCCAAATACAAGAAACGACAAGAAAATCTAAAACCTATGACTAAACAAACACAGCCCTAGAAAATCGAAAGCAAAACATACATATAAACTTAATATATTACAAAAAAGAACCTTTCAAAAATAAATCTCAGCCGACTACTAAAAAAGAAAAACCCTAACTTAAACTCAGTCGCCGCCTCCCCTGTGTCATCTCCTCCGGCCGTCGGTTTTCCTCCGGCGGTCCGGAGGACCATCTCCCTCACCCTTTGTCCTTTATTTTTTCTTCTTTTCTTTCCTTTTGCTTTTTCGCTATAGTTTTCGGTTTTAAATTCGAGTGTATCGGATTTTCGTCGCTGATTTTCAAGTCGTGTTTAGATCAACTGTTAAGGTCGTTTTGGTGGATTGTGGTTCCGATCGGGTTCTAATCGGAGTTTCTGGTGTTCCGACCAACTGGTCTAAATTCGGGTTCTAATCGGGTCGTGGTTTAGATCCAATGGATATGGTGTAGATCCATAAGTCGTGGTTCCAATCGGGTTTTCTGGTAATCGGTTTTTCGAGCTACTATGGTTGATCATTGCAAACTTTTTTTCGTGGTATATGGTTGGTTGTCGCTAGCAGATCGTGGTTCCAAAATGCAAGCCAGATCTATCGATAGGTTGGGTTGTTGGTTTCAGAACACTTAGACTCCAAAGAGAATGAAGATTGGTGGAAGATTGCTTATAGTCCCACTGTAATGTTTTCTGCTTTTATTAGTCCATTTTGTCTTGCTACTGTCCTGTTTTTCATTGCTTAGTTTAATTTGATTTGTTGGCCGGTAATAGTGATTTATGGTGGGTTTTCGAGGGTTTAGGTGGTGTTTGTCGGCGGTTAATGGTTGTAGTTTCAGGTCGTAGTTTTGTGTTCATTTCAAACGGGTTTGATAGTCGGTGGTTTCGAGTTGATAGTCGTGGTTTCGAGTACATGTCGTGGATTTTGGTTTTCGGGGATATTTGGTTTTAGTTGACGATCTTAGTTTATTTATCCGCATACTTCTTTACATTTCACGGTACCACCACTTGGTTAGATTGAGTGTGTTTCAAAATGTTCGGTTTTAGGCTCGGGTGTTGTGTTAGTCGTGGTTGGTTTTTCATCGGTTTACACGCTTTCTTCCAGTGATTGCCCTTAAGTGGTACAATGTGGTGTTGATTGGTATATCGGGATGCTCCTTGGATTGTTGAATTAGAGCCTACCTTTTTCGAGATTGATGTATTTTAAATTGAGTTGTAATGTGTTTGTCGTGATATCGCGTGTAGTGTGAAATCGCTTTTAGTTCTTTTATCGTTGTAATTACTAGCTTCTTGCTAGTTTTATTTTATTATTAATAAAATTATTGCCTTTCAAAAAAAAAAAATCGAAAGCAAAATCACTCATCCTGGATCTTCAATCTGCCATCTATCAACTCCATCTTCCAATTCTTCGCAGCTAAAGCAATTGCAGCAGTCCCTCTCACTTTTAGGGTTGTTAATTTTAGGCGAATACCATCAACAATGCATTGAGTCAAATCCACTTCAGATCTTTGATTTCCTTTGAAAATACGACAATTTCTTTCTTGCCATATATGATACACAGCAGCAGCGACAGTAAGACTATTGATAACATCCCAAATTTGACACCTAAATGGGAAACCAGCTAGCATATTGACAATGCCCTGGAGATTACCTGGTAAGCCTCTAAAGATCAGAAGTTTCTTCAATTCACTCCATACTTTTTTTGAAAACTCACATTCAAAGAATAAATGGCTTATAGAATCCTCTTCTTTATCACACAGAGCACATTTGAATGATTTACTAGGATACCATTTCATTAACTTGTCATGTGTTGTTAACCTTTCTTTAACAGCAAGCCACATGATGAATGCATGTTTAGGATTTGCTTGAGGAAACCATACCACATGATGCCAAGGAACAGTTATGGTACTTGCTGTAAGATCAACCCATGCTTGACTGGTTTTGTAAGGTACTTTATTACCTTTGTTTGTAATCCATTTGACACTGCCGTCAATATCTTCAGCTACATGATTCCTGACTTTATCCCTTAATAACAATAGTTGCTTCCAGCCCCAACTGTCACTTTGTTTATCCTCAATTTCCCAAATGGATTTCCCTTTTAACTTTACAAGATTCACCCAATTATACCATAAAGATTCCTTCTTTTCAATTAATTTCCACAATTGTTTAATAAGAAGAACATTATTCCACTCTTGCATAGGCTTCAGACCCAAGCCCCCTTGATTCTTTGGAGTACAAACAACTTTCCAAGACACCTTTGCCTTTCCTCTAATGCTGTCACCATGGTTCCATAAGAAACCTTTTATAATCTTTTCAATTTCAATTATAACTGTATTTGGTATCTTGTATACAGATGCCCAGTAGATATGCATAGAAGAGAGAACAGAAGCAATCAGCTGAAGCCTACCAGCATATGAAAGATGTTTAGTCCTCGAGTTATCAATTCTCTTTTTAATCTTCTCAATGATTTCCTTACAATCAAATGCATTATTGATATTTGCTAACACTACTAAAATAATAAAGTTTGAATTAATCCAAACCTCCCAATGAACAAACAACATGTAAACAATGATTAAGAAAATACCTTGACGTAACGAATTTGATATCATCTACTTTAGTAATTACTGCGGTAAATTTTTATTTAAAATATAAGAAGACAACATAAATGTTGATAGTTAAACATCAGCAGATTACACGGATCGTTAGTAAATTTGGTACTTACTGAATAATTAGATTAACTAATGTAGAAGAAAGAGTGTGATAAACGTGATGGACGAAAACAAGGAAAACGAGTGTTGTATGCTCGTGATATGAAAAGCGAAAATTTTTGTTATCTTTTTGAAAAATATATACTATCTATATGACTAATATATTGACCTAAGTATAGAGCTTTAGTTTTTTTTTATCTTCAACCATTAATTTTTCTCGCAAGATTATTTCATAAACAGCTAAACCAAACAGTTATGAATTATTGAAAGAACATTGATATTTTTAGTTTGCTGTGCACAATCTAAACGAATTATTCTTTAACTGTATCGACTTTTCTTGAATTACTACAATATGTGTTGTTAGCATGTTTTCTTTGAGTAATGGGGTATACCCGGTAAATACATTAATGAAAGAATGATGTTACAATGAAACAAAAACCGACATTAGAGACATGCCTCTAAGCTGAACAACCAAACACCCAACCAACAGAACAAAGCCAACCCGTGAGCACAAAAACACACTCGGGACACACACACAAAAAAATAATAATTACGGGACGTTCCAATCTGCCTTCATCTCTTGCACTTGACTAGAATTTTTCCACTTAATCGACATGATTTTCAACCTAACCACCGCAAATATATCATCAAAGACTTGCGACGGAGACTTGGACTTCTTCTTAAAAAATCTGTCATTTCTCTCCCTCCAAATATTATAAACCATCGCACCAAACATCAACTTAGCCACAATAATATGAGCCTTCCTTTTCGTAGCTATTGGACATAAACTATCAACCACAGCCTTCCAAGAATTAAACCTTAGATTAAGCCGAATATATGTTGTTGCAAGCCGCCAAAGTTGCGCTGAAAAGGAACATTCAAAAAACAAATGACTATGAGAATCCTGCACTTGTGAGCATAGTGAACATACTTGAGGAAAGGCAGGATTAATCTCCCATGATTTAAGTCTATCTTGCGTTTTCAACTTTTCCCCCATTAGAAGCCACACTATAAATGAGTATTTTGGAATACATTGGGCGAACCACACTATGGAGTACCATGGCACCTGATCCGCTCTATTACATAACACTTGCCACGCCAAACTAACCCTGAAGTCTTGAAGATCTCCTTCATAGTTGCGCCATTGAACCACGTCCGACCCATGATGCAACACTGGAACCGAAACATGCTGGAGTTGTGGGTATAAAATACCTCAGTTCGAAGGCCATGTCCATCCACCATCGCTAACAATCTCACTCACAGTAGTATTATGGTTAAACCCTGCACTATGAATCGCTCTATTAGAAATAATCTTATCAAGAGGACCCAAGTCACACCAACAGTCATGCCATGCCGAAATAGAGGTACCATCACCTATCTTATAAATAAATTTGCCCGATACCATGTCCCGAATAGCAAGTAATTTTCGCCATCCAACACTAGCATCCGCAACTTTTGGAAGTCTCCAAAAGTTAGTACCCCTAAGATGATACGCATGAATCCACTGGACCCACAAAGATTCCTTACAAGTAAGCAAACGCCAAATATGTGTAGTCATAAGCGCCATATTCCACTCAAACAATCTTTTGATCCCTAACCCACCTTCGTCTCTAGGTAAGCATACCGTTGACCACTTCACTTTAGCCTTTCCACGCTTCTACTCCCCTTGACTCCAAAGAAAATCACGCATCAATGCCTCAATCTCCTTAATGATAGCCTTTGGAAGCATAAACGTTGATTGCCAATAAATTGGCATAGATGTTAACACTGAGATAATTAATTGTACTCTGCCCGCAAATGATAAGAACCTATTCTTCCAATCTTGGATTTTACATCTCACATGATCAACAAGCACCTTACAGTCGCGGTGTAAAAGACTAGACGAAACCAACGGTACTCCCAAGTACCTCACTGGAAATTTTCCCTCATCAAAAGGAAGAATAGTAAGAATAGCATTCTTTATAATCTGAGAGACATTAGCGAAAAACGCCATGCTTTTTGCCATATTTGGGGCCAGTCCCGAGCACTGCTTAAACTCCTCAAGAGCCGCGGCTATGATACTTACAGAGTTTGTATTTGCATGAGAGAACAAAAATAAATCATCTGCAAAACACACGTTAATAATACCTAACTTTTCGCATTTGGGATGAAATTGAAAAGCTCCGGATTCTTGAGCATGCCGTTGTAGAATTAATGTAGGAACCTCCATCACAAGCGTGAATAAATAAGGGGGCATAGGGTCACCTTGTCGCAATCCTATTTTTCCTTTAAAAAACCCATGCAACTGGCCATTAATAGAAATAGAAAAAGATGTGGTCCTTACGCATCTCATAATCCATTGAATTATCATCGAAGGATAGCCAAAATGATGTAAAATACTCTCTAAAAAATTCCAATTCACCGTATCATATGCCTTCTGGATATCCACCTTGAATGCACATCTTGAAGGGCCTCTTTTAGTATGATAGTTCTTCATCAATTCCTGAGTAATTAACACATTATCCGATATACGTCGACCCGAAATAAAGGCAGACTGATTAATGCTAACAACAACCTCCAAGCTATCTTTAATGAGGTTGGTAATAATTCTACTAATGCATTTATAGAGCACATTACAACACGAAATCGGCCTGAAATCAGTAACACGGCTAGGCATGTCTACTTTAGGGATTAATGAAATAATACTGTGATTAATTTCAGAAAGTATCTTTCCATTGTGAAAAAAATCAATCACAGCCTTGGACACGTCTTCCCCAATAATCTCCCATGAAGCTTTAAAGAACTCTGAACTATACCCATCCGGCCCTGGCGACTTATCAATACCAATGTCAAATATAGCTCCTTTAACTTCACTAGTAGTAACATGACGAATCATCATAGCCGCTTTTTCATTCGACACCACCTTTCTGTAGTGACCCGAACTTTTCCATGTTTATATATTAAATGAAAACTATGTTTACATGATTAAATGTTTCCAACATGTTAAGCAATCAAACTTGTTAAGACTTGATTAATTGAAATAGGTTTCATGTGGACAATTGACCACCCAAGTTGACCGGCGATTCACGAACGTTAAAAACTTGTAACAACTACATGATGATATATATATGGATATATATATAGTTAACATGAGATTATTATAAGTAAATATCTCACTAAGTATATTAACAATGAGTTATATACATAAAAATGAGACTAGTGAATTCAGAAACTCGAAACGATATATATAACGATTATCGTTATAACAACGTCTTACTAAATACATATGTATCATATTAAGATATTAATATACTATGTTTAACATGATAAAATGATAATTAAATATATCCTTAAGTGAGTAACAATAAACTACATATGTAAAAACAAGACTACTAACTTAAGAGTTTCGAAACGAGTTATATATATAACGATTATCGTTGTAACGACATTTTAATATATATATCGTATTAAGATATATTCATACACCATGTTATCATGATAATATGATAATTTAACATCTCACTAAATATAATAAACAATGGGTTAACTACATTAAATAAGATCGTTATCTTAAAGGTTTCAAAAACAACACTTACATGTAACGACTAACGATGACTTAACGACTCATTTAAAATGTATATACATGTAGTGTATTAAGATGTATTAATACACTTTTGGAAGACTTCAAGACACATATCAAAACACTCATACTTATCAAAGTTGGTCACAATTACACTCTCATTCGTTTTCATCAACAATTCTACTCGTATGCACCCGTATTCGTACTCGTACAATACACAGCTTTTAGATATATTTACTATTGGTATATACACTCCAATGATCAGCTCTTAGCAGCCATTGTGAGTCACCAACACATGTGGGAACCATCATTTGGAAACTAGCATGACTTATGAGCAAGGAAACAAAACAAGAACTCCTTTTAACCCCACTCACCCTTTACCACTCACCACCCACTCCATTTTACTTCCAATTCTCTTTCTAATTCTCTCTCAACACCTACACACACTTATGAAATAATTTTTCCAGTAAACTAATCATCATCTTCATCAAAAATTACTTCAAGAATCAAGCTATAATCATCATAGGAAGAACACTTCAAGAACACTTTAAAAATCCTTTCAAGTTTACTAGTTTACTTCCAAGCTTTCTAATCCATTCCAAGTAATCATCTAAGATCAAGAAACCTTTGTTATTTACAGTAGGTTATCTGTGACGATCGCTCCAAATCCATATGGACGAACACGTCATTCGTTGATTTCATTGCGAGGTATTTGACCTCTATATGATACGTTTTGTAAACATTGCATTCTTTTGAAAAGGAACACCATAAATGTATATTTAAATCAAAGGTTTTCGACAACTGATGATTTCTACATATAGACAATCACCGTATATAATAGTTTACAATAGTGCTTTCGTTGACAATACAGTCAAATAAGGTACATGGTGATGAATTGGTGAATGCAACGTTTTCTTGAAAAATATGTCAGGTAAGACTCCATGAACATAGCTTGTATATCATATAAGCAAACATCGGAAGACTTCTAGGGAACCTGAGAATAAACATGCTAACAAGTGTCAACACAAAGGTTGGTGAGTTCATAGTTTATATGTTTCGCATAATCTGTATATAAAGATGGATCACAAGATTTCAGTTGTTTCTTCCATAAATGGTTATCAAAATATTCTACAAGAATGAGCACCCTGGTAACTAAGCTTTAACGTCTATATAATAAGTACCTCTCGTTTAACATGCAACCAACATGTACAATACACTCAAATATCATACGTCTGTTTTATAGTTCAGGATAGGATTTCTATACCTGGAACAGACGGGGATGTCAAACCCTATGGATCCATATACTACTACTCGCGCCCACCAGTTCTTATAACTGGCAGTTAACAGTTACCAAAGCTAAGGGATTTTCGGTTCAAACTCGGTGTAGAATTTAGTATGTACTTGTATCCATTATGTTTAAAATAAAGTGCATGTATTCTCAGCCCAAAAATATATATTGCAAAAGCAATTAAAAAGGGATCGTATGAAACTCACCCATATAAATATTGTAAATCAGTTAATAAAGCATTTGCATGTATTCTCAGCCCAAAAATATTGAGAGAAAAAGGGTTCTTATGAAACTCACATTTCAATATTGTGGTTCAATATTGTAGGCAAAATATGTAGATGCAATGACAACAACGAATGCATAGTTGGTCTGAGATTCACGAACAATACACCCGAACATTATCCATAACCTCCTTAGCTATAACCCACTTGAAACTCGTTTTCAAAATCACCCGAACATAACCCCGTCGTTGTATTTTATGTATATTATTATTTTTGTATCATAAAAATAATAATACTAATAGTAATAAAATTGATAATAATAATATTAAGTATAATAATAAAATATTGATACTATGAAGTAACAAGTGTGTTTTATAAAAAAAAAATGATTGAGTGTAATCCATCTATCTATCCATATGCGTATATATATAGAGATATAGATGTAGATATTTTAAATTTAATAATATAATAAAACATTAATATAATATAATAAAATAATAAAATAATAATCATTTTTGTTGTTTTCCTTGTCGACATATTTAAATATAATATATATAATAATATAATAATATTGAAATAAAATATAATAATATAATAATATATTTAGAATCAAATTTGAATCGTAAATGTTTAAAAAAAGTCGTATTTATTAAATACTTCAGGGTTATATTATGTAACTTATAATTAATAATTTCTATCATGTCGCTTTCATGTGAATAGTAAATTAATTAATTTCGTTTCATTTACTATTCAATGAATAGTAAATGAATTAATTTAAATTCAACTATTTAAGCTACACGTTGTTGTACGTTATGCTTTATAAATTGTACATTTTTAATTTAACTTCGTTTCTTAAAAAAAATTACAAAAATTATATCATAAAAATAAAATAACTTAATACGTAAAATTTTTAAATAGAAAAAGCATCGTTTAATAGTAAATTTTTATCATTTCATATATAAATATTATAAAATTTAGTTTTCTAGAACTAATTATATTCAATATTCATAACCACGTTTTAAATATACGTCGCAAGTTATTCATACAATTACTATTCCAACTTATCATATATATTCAAATAGATATATAAACCAATAAGTTCAATGTACGGTATCATACAATTAATACCTTATTACGCTTTCAGGTTATAGTATATATAGGTATCTATTTACATATAATTGTTCGCGAATCATCGAGAACAGTCGAAGGGTAATTGTATAGTTCAAAATTTTGAGATTCAAATTCATAGACTTTGCTTATCGTGTCGGAAACGTTAAAGATTAAGTTTAAATTTGGTCAGAAATTTCCGGGTCATCACAGTATCCCCCCGTTAAAGAAATTTCGTCCCGAAATTTGAGTGAGGTCGTAATGGCTAACAATAACAATGTTTTCATGACGTATATGAGTCGATAAATAGAGTTTTATCACCGTTGAATAATATGGATATAACAATCCGATTACTCGAAGCGTAAGAGAGAAGTTATCGCATAATAGTGAATTTGAAGGAATAGAGATTCGTCTTAACTTTTGATGTAGTAACAATTGATTTCCGGAATTTAAGGAATAGAAAATCTTCATAATCTAAATAAGATTTGATTCTTCGGGAATTAGGGAAATTAAGTTTTCCTTTGATTGAATGCGTAATCTACCTCGATTGCTATATCTGATATTTCGCTATAAATTGACCACTTCCGTTTCATTTATTTTCACCACTCCTATAATCTTCTTCCTTATTTCATACTTTCAACAGATTGTGAAATGCTTAATCCAGTTCTGATTCTTGATATACTCCTAACTTTCATATCTGTCATTCTTCTTTTTCATCTACCACCAGAGGAAGTTACTTTCTTCTACCATTACCTTGGGGTTATAGTGTTTTTCATTCTCCCGTGTCTTTATATTGCTATACGTATTGATATACACGGTTTGTAATTTCGGGGTTGTTCCAGGGTTTTATATCATCCGTTATATTTCGGAGCTCCATGCTTTCGTTCTCTCTTCCCGACTTTAAGTCAAGCGAATAATGGTCCAGAATTCGTAGGTATGGATTTCGGAATGAACATAATTAATGTTCAAGGAAAGAAATTGTAATGGCACGATCTTGATTTGTCAAATTACCAGAATATCTGGAAAAGGCCGAATCATCAAGAAATATGTTTTCTTGATAATTTTAGAGGTTAAATAGAATGAAAGAGTTATGTAACATGGTTCATGATGAGGGTGGGATCTGTGAACCTTCATCACGTTCCATTAGAAACTCAGCATGACTTACTGTAATATAATCACGTTGGCCTGACGTCATTATATTATACTAATTCATGCTTCAGTTCTCAACACTACTTCATAACATTCATATTTTAAACTTGAATTTTTCAGAATTTAGAAACTAACACAGTTTCTTTTATGATGTAACACAGATAGCGTGAAGGAATGAATAATTTCAGATAGTCACGAAATTATCCTCAGAAATATTGAGAATATTTATAATGAAAGATACGATGATATCTTAGAATATTCAAGATAAGATGATGATGAAGAATATTATCCGTAAGGGTTTTAGAGTAAGGAGTAAGGTATTCGTTAATGGCTTCGGCAGATACTGAATCATTTGAATTCTTTGAAGGCAGGTTCAATCTTTGTGATTTATCCTCCTTCATACTTTGCTCAATCCGTTTTCCAGTTCCAACCTCCTCTTTTCTCAGCTTTACCATCATACCATTCTTTATCATCAAACTTTTGACTGTTAAAGTCGTTTACAGTTTTTGCTGCTTCATCAGCATTTCTAGAACTAGTTCGCAGTTCAGGGTGTTTTTCAGAAACTTCACATTCAAAGTATGTAACTGTTGGCGTAGAGGTGCTGCAAGATTTCAAAATACTGATTGCTAATTTCCTTTAATTCGTATGGCAATTATTGTTAAGAGATGTGGATGAGTACATGATAGGGTTATAATGAGTATACGGATTTTTCAGAAGGTCAAGAACAAATGAAGTTGTTGGTAAATGTGGTGGAACATAAAAGGTTCCCCGGTAACAATATCATATATGTCAAGGTTACAAATCTGAAAGGTCGAAATTTACTGGTTGCAAGGGTGATAACACTAGATACTTTGAAAAGGAATTGCAAGATTATTTTCGGTAAAAACAACGCTAAAGGATCTTGCACGGTTTTGAAGTCAAAGTATAGCTTTGAAAGATGTAGAGATCTAAGAATGATGTCACCGGTTCAGAGTTATGAATTGGATTCTGATCCGTCAATATCAGAATGTGTAATTGAATTTGTATGAGATGATTGGGTATCATTGTGAGCATGATTAATAGATTTGTGAATCAAAGTTGAAGAATGTACAATCTAACATATTAATTGCGAACTTATATATTTCCCGAGTATTACCTACCCGTTAAAGATTTCACAATTAACATTTTGTACAAAAGAATTTTTATTACAGTCTTTATGAAAATATATGTATGTATATTTTCTTCAGATGTAATACAGATTTAATGAGTTAATATCATATTAAGCTCATTTGATTTTTGGCTTGAATTAGAAATGAATAATCTCTAAAACATTAGAGATTGCATAATCTTCGCGGAGTATTTCACTAATGAAATCAATACTTCATTATTTATTATTATTAATATTCCTCAATAAAGGATGTTGGTATTCGTGGAATTCTTGCTAACTTTGCAAGGTGCAATTGATGTTTTCTAGAAAGTTTCGAGTGCATCGAAGATGAAAGTGTAAAATCAACCATGTTATTGAATAATACACTTGGTTTATTATGAAACGAAATTCATTGAATTGAAACAGAGATTGTAGTTAACGAAGGTTGTACATCATATCATATTAGTAATATGAATTAACAGAGTAGTTAAGTTTCATACATAATAGCTTAGCACAGAAAGATTTATTAGGGTTTAAAATTTATATATATATAAGATATACATATAATTTCTTCGGAGGGAATGAGTTATTATTTTATAACTCGTTGATTCAATATACGCGTTATTGATTCGTAATGATGTCCACGGTAATTCTTGACCTAGAGGAGCTTGTGATGTTAGAGGTGCTGACGATTCTAACGATATTGACAGCACTGACTGTGCTGGTGAGGCTAAGGGTATTGTTGTTATTGTGATATAACAAGTCTAACTTGTAAATCATTCACTATTCCGATCAAGGTTTCTAATCTATCTGATTTATGGTTAAGGCTTGAATAGATAATCTCTAAACTTTAGAAATTTCATAATCGCCGTAGAATGTTTCTCCGATGAAGTTATGAATCAATACTTCATCGTTTATTGTTGTTGATACTCCTTGGTATCTATGGTGCGTATGATGTTGATATCCGAGGTACAGATCGTGATGTTGAGGCGTGTGATGTGGATGTTGTTGGTGGTGGTAATGGTACTGTTGGTGTTGTTGTCAGTGGTACTAGTGCTGTTGGTGCTGAGGATGGTGATGTTACTGGTGTTGGTGATACTGCTGGTGTTTGTAAATTGTGTACCGTGCTCTCTAAAGTTAACACTCGAGCTCGAAGTTCTTTAACTTCTTCTACTAACCCTGGTTGGTTATCGGTGTGAGGTCGGATATCTTTTCTGGTTCCGTTAATGGTAGCTTCAAGATGAAAAATTCTCGCAAAAAGAGTATAAACGGTGTTGCGAACAGGTTCGCCAGTAAGTGGATCGAGTACTCCGACGTTAGGCGGTAGGTTCGGCTCGTGGTATGGAGTACCTTCTTCATTTCTCCATAGGGTAAGTATTTCGCTAACCCATCTCCACTTTCTAAAGAAATCACGGTAGTTGATCGGTCGATGCGGTCCCGTCACGCTGTCTTCGGAGTTGGAGGGACTTGGTCTATTCGAGGAGGCCATCTTACGTGTTCACAGAAAGTTATGAAATGATTCTTGGTATAAATTGAGGGTTGAATACTGGATGATACCTTCGTCTTCTCGCATACGTATATATAGTAAAAGGATTCCGTAATTTACGGAGGAAATTTCGAAAAGCGCCAAATAAGATTCACTGTAGTAGATATGATAGGATATGATTTGTATATACACCGTGTATGCAATAAATGCAAAAACACGTGTCAAGACGTAAGATTGATAAACAGGTAATTTCCGACAAGAAATGATAAGCAAAACTTTTTACATGCAGACACGGTCAAAGTCCAGACTTACGAATGCATCCTAACATCTATCAGTTAGACACATTAATGCAAGACCTGATTCGCTAAGACCAACGCTCTGATACCAACTGTGACGATCGCTCCAAATCCATATGGACGAACACGTCATTCGTTGATTTCATTGCGAGGTATTTGACCTCTATATGATACGTTTTGTAAACATTGCATTCTTTTGAAAAGGAACACCATAAATGTATATTTAAATCAAAGGTTTTCGACAACTGATGATTTCTACATATAGACAATCACCGTATATAATAGTTTACAATAGTGCTTTCGTTGACAATACAGTCAAATAAGGTACATGGTGATGAATTGGCGAATGCAACGTTTTCTTGAAAAATATGTCAGGTAAGACTCCATGCACATAGCTTGTATATCATATAAGCAAACAGCGGAAGACTTCTAGGGAACCTGAGAATAAACATGCTAACAAGTGTCAACACAAAGGTTGGTGAGTTCATAGTTTATATGTTTCGCATAATCTGTATATAAAGATGGATCACAAGATTTCAGTTGTTTCTTCCATAAATGGTTATCAAAATATTCTACAAGAATGAGCACCCTGGTAACTAAGCTTTAACGTCTATATAATAAGTACCCCTCATTTAACATGCAACCAACATGTACAATACACTCAAATATCATACGTCTGTTTTATAGTTCAGGATAGGATTTCTATACCTGGAACAGACGGGGATGTCAAACCCTATGGATCCATATACTACTACTCGCGCCCACCAGTTCTTATAACTGGCAGTTAACAGTTACCAAAGCTAAGGGATTTTCGGTTCAAACTCGGTGTAGAATTTAGTATGTACTTGTATCCATTATGTTTAAAATAAAGTGCATGTATTCTCAGCCCAAAAATATATATTGCAAAAGCAATTAAAAAGGGATCGTATGAAACTCACCCATATAAATATTGTAAATCAGTTAATAAAGCATTTGCATGTATTCTCAGCCCAAAAATATTGAGAGAAAAAGGGTTCTTATGAAACTCACATTTCAATATTGTGGTTCAATATTGTAGGCAAAATATGTAGATGCAATGACAACAACGAATGCATAGTTGGTCTGAGATTCACGAACAATACACCCGAACATTATCCATAACCTCCTTAGCTATAACCCACTTGAAACTCGTTTTCAAAATCACCCGAACATAACCCCGTCGTTGTATTTTATGTATATTATTATTTTTGTATCATAAAAATAATAATACTAATAGTAATAAAATTGATAATAATAATATTAAGTATAATAATAAAATATTGATACTATGAAGTAACAAGTGTGTTTTATAAAAAAAAATGATTGAGTGTAATCCATCTATCTATCCATATGCGTATATATATAGAGATATAGATGTAGATATTTTAAATTTAATAATATAATAAAACATTAATATAATATAATAAAATAATAAAATAATAATCATTTTTGTTGTTTTCCTTGTCGACATATTTAAATATAATATATATAATAATATAATAATATTGAAATAAAATATAATAATATAATAATATATTTAGAATCAAATTTGAATCGTAAATGTTTAAAAAAAGTCGTATTTATTAAATACTTCAGGGTTATATTATGTAACTTATAATTAATAATTTCTATCATGTCGCTTTCATGTGAATAGTAAATTAATTAATTTCGTTTCATTTACTATTCAATGAATAGTAAATGAATTAATTTAAATTCAACTATTTAAGCTACACGTTGTTGTACGTTATGCTTTACAAATTGTACATTTTTAATTTAACTTCGTTTCTTAAAAAAAATTACAAAAATTATATCATAAAAATAAAACGACTTAATACGTAAAATTTTTAAATAGAAAAAGCATCGTTTAATAGTAAATTTTTATCATTTCATATATAAATATTATAAAATTTAGTTTTCTAGAACTAATTATATTCAATATTCATAACCACGTTTTAAATATACGTCGTAAGTTATTCATACAATTACTATTCCAACTTATCATATATATTCAAATAGATATATAAACCAATAAGTTCAATGTACGGTATCATACAATTAATACCTTATTACGCTTTCAGGTTATAGTATATATAGGTATCTATTTACATATAATTGTTCGCGAATCATCGAGAACAGTCGAAGGGTAATTGTATAGTTCAAAATTTTGAGATTCAAATTCATAGACTTTGCTTATCGTGTCGGAAACGTTAAAGATTAAGTTTAAATTTGGTCAGAAATTTCCGGGTCATCACATTATCTTTCTTATTTAAGGTAATATTCATATTCAAACTTTGATTCGATTTCTATAACTATAAACTATCTTAATTCGAGTAAAAAGCTTACTTGAACTTGTTTTTGTGTCATGATCCTACTTCAAGAACTTTCAAGCCATCCAAGATCCTTTGAAGCTAGATCATTTCTTTTCACTTCAAGTAGGTTTACCTACTAAACTTTAGGTAGTAATGATGTTCATAACATCATTCAATTCATATATATATAACTATCTTATTCGAAGATTTAAACTTGTAATCACTAGAACATAGTTTAGTATATTCTAAACTTGTTCGCAAATAAAGTTTATCCTTCTAACTTAACTTTTAAAATCAACTAGACACATGTTATATATCTATATGATATGCTAACTTAATGATTTAAAACCTAAAAACACGAAGAACACCGTAAAACCGGATATACGCCGTCGTAGTAAAACCGGGGGCTGTTTTGGTTTGGATAATTTAAAACTATGATAAACTTTGATTTAAAAGCTATTATTCTGGAAAAATGATTTTTCTTATGAACATGAAACTATATCCAAAAATCATGGTTAAACTCAAAGTGGAAGTATGTTTTCCAAAATGGTCATCTAGACATCGTTCTTTCGACTGAAATGACCACCTTTACAAAAATGACTTGTAACCTGTATTTCCGACTATAAACTTATACTTTTTATGTTTAGATTCATAAAATTAAGTTCAATATGAAACCAAAGCAACTTGAATCACTCAAAACGGTTTTAAAACGAAGAAGTTATGGGTAAAACAAGATTGGATGATTTTGCTTGTTGTAGCTACGTGAAATTTGTAACAAATCTATACAAATCATAACTTAACTGTGATGCCCCATACTAAATCAACATGTACGGACCATCAACAACAGGATAATTACAAGGTTAAGTACTATATGCGATTTCAAAAGAGTTTGCATTCATAATAAAAGTGATGTCTTAATCAACATCAAATGTTTAATATCCCAAAAGTATGCTTCTACGAATAGCAAGCATAAGTAATAGTGCATGACCCATAGGTCGTTACAAATATATCGTTCAAAAGTATCATGTTTGAATGCAAAATAACGTTTCATGTGGTGACATCTCTAATAAGCGCAGCAGATATCTACAAAGCATGACTAGTACAGCGGAAGCAAGCAAACCTTAAGCACCTGAGAAAAACATGCTTAAAAACGTCAACATGAATGTTGGTGAGCTATAGTTTAAGTATAACAGTAATGTAAGGTAGGCCACGAGATTTTAGTGCTACAAAGAGCGTTTCAAAATAGTAATCCAAATCAGTATGTTTAAGTATATGCTCAACTGTGGGCACTCGGTAACTAACTTAACGTTTAATAATATATCACCCCTTGAAAGTACACTTGGCAAGTGCGTATGTTTACGAAGTATTAAACACTCGTTGACTACTAGCGCGACTAGCCTGAGTGGGGATGTCAAACCCTATGGATCCATATCTAAGATTCGCGTTCACCGGTTCAAAAACCAATGACTAAACGTTACCGAGCTAAAGGGAATGTTTCTACCGTTATATAACCCACACATATATAAGTTTAAGTACTCGTGCCTAGTATGTAAAACATAAAATCCGCATGTATTCTCAGTTTCCAAAATAAGTTAAAGTAAAAAGGGAATGCTATAACTCACAATGATAAAGTAGCGGTAAAGTATGACTCAGAAAGGAAGCAAAGTAAGTTTCATTCATGAAAAGAGTTTAAAACAAAGGCTGAGTTTGGTCAGTCACCACGGCCTCTATACCTACTAAAATAAGGTGAGACCAGTGGCCATGGCTCCGTATATGAGTCCTTTAGTTTTGGTAAAAATTACAGAAGCAAACTAGTCTTTGTTTGACCGTGGAGACGGTCTAAGTGCGAGTAGGTCAGAATTTTCAGCACAACGTTAAATGGACATAATGACGATCGGAGGGCCATAAATCCTAAACCGTAACTCGGATTAAGACGAGTCCTATATGAAAAGTTATCTACTCGAACAGAGATATCTGAAAATCATAATTACAGTAGCCCAGGTTGTACGGGTCAGACACCGAAACAGTAGAACAGTAGGGTCAGTAGGTTCCGGTGGTTCTTGGTGCTCGATGCTTATCACGGTTCTCATCCTTGATACATATAGCTTCAAGCGTACAACTCGTTGATGTGTTTGCATCATTTTCACCAAGGTTTTACCATCATAACCCAAGTGCAAGTCTAAGACATGAAGCACAACTCACTTAAGTGTTGCAAGTGTTTTGATGAACCAAAGTTACATCAAAGTCTTAGATCTAACACATACATGAACTTTAAAACTAATAATAAGTTACAAACTTGAAAGTGAACTTATGAAATCAAGATCTTAAGATGTAGAACATAGTTCTTAGTTTGATCTTGAAGATCCAAGACTCAAAAGTCTAAATCTAACATAAGTGTACAAAATTATAATTAAAGAAAGCTTACTTACATGTTCTTGAACTTTTAAAGTTAACTTTAGTTCAAGATTAATGAGATCAAAGTTAACTAGTAACATGTGACCAATTTTAACCAACATACATGAATTTAAAGTGCATAATATAAGGAAATAAACTAAGTAAACTAGTAACTAGTTCATGGGTTGTTCATACTTTAAAGATTCAAACCAAAGTTTGATCTTTAAGAAAGTAAACTTTAAAGTTTACTAACATGAATTACAAGTATGATTTACAACACATGAACCTTAAATCTTTTGAAACAATAAAAGTAGAATCACAAACTAGTAAGTTTATGTTCTTGAGTGTTCTTGTAATACAAGATAAAAGAAGAATGAAACTAGTAAGTTTGATTCTTGAAATATGTAAGTAAGTAACAACAACAACTAGTAACTACAAGTAAGTAAATAATAATCAAAGATAAGTAATAACAAACAAAAGAATGATGATGATGGAGGATCTAGGCCACGGTTTTGTGACAAGAAAAAGAAGAGAAATATAAGTTGTTGCTTACAATATTTGAGAGAGAAAGGAGAGCAAAGTTAAGATGTAAGTTGAAGTGTGTTTTGAGAATGAGAAAAAATACAAGTGAACTAGTGAAAGAAGTAAGCAAAGTTTGAAACAAAAACCACTCCCAAGGAGTCTAAAGGCCGACGACCAAGGGGAATCAAAGGGAAGGGAAAGGACCACTAGATCATGCATGTAAAAGTCTTAAAAGGTTGGTTATTAGATAGCCATGCATGGGGATTATATGTTAACTAGATTCCAAGTGCATAAAACTAACTAGTTTCCATCTAATTTGATACTTACAAGAGAGAATGGGCTAAATAGTCCAACTAAGAAGTAGGGTGGGCTTCATGGGTCCATTAACACTAATAAAGGCCCAAGTTCCAAGTAATAACAAGTTAAGTCCAACAAAGTCCAAGTAATTAACTAGTAACCTTAGTTAATTAAAATGATTAATAAAATCAATCATGAATGTAAATAATATTCTAAAAATATTATTCGTGAAAGTTTTGTGTGTCGCAAAGACGTTTCGGGCATTTAAAGTCAAGTACGGGCAATCATGGCAACATGTAAATGTAACAACATACATTCGTTTAATCATAAGTATTAATAATAATTATTATTAATAAATAACGTTGGAAAATCCAGGGTCGTTACATTACCCACCTGTTAAAGAAAATTTCGTCCCGAAATTTTAAGGAGTGACCAAACAATGGTACCGTATTTGAATAAGAAGGGCATATCAAAGTTCCGTGAGACCCGTGGGCTCAGAAGTGAGTTATTTACCTTGAAAGGTACTTCAGCGTATGAAAGTAAGAATAGGTATATGCCGTTAATTAAGTCTCTTGTCCTAAGAGATCAACAAATTGATTTCGTTTCTGATTGACATGAGTATGTCATCTGAATGTATATCCACGAAAGGAAAGAGGGTGTGTTTAGCCTTACAGGCATCTTCAGTGAGCTGGATGCGTGAAATGCATCATGAATGTTTCTAAACTTATTTAAAACATTGAGCGTTTATGTCGTAATAATAATCTGACAGGTAGGATGGAAAACATGATGATCACAACAATGCTTTTTGAAGTCTGGATAGTGTTAGCCACGGATTGTACTAATCCCTTGATTTTGAAAGGAGGCCAGAGGCATAAAGAACTCGATATATAAGAACGTTTCATTTGAATAAGTGAATCGAAACTTTAGCTGAAAGTGACCAATCGGACTTGCAAGCCATAATTATTCATAGTGTCTTCAGGACGGTTTGAACGAGCAATGAAAGACATCACCTAATTTACCATACCGCAGGTGAACCTATCCTTTGATGAAATGAAAACACAGTTCCGCAATGTAACTTCATCCTTTCAGTTACATGTTGAAGTTAGGGTTAACGTTAACTAGAGCAACATACAGTTGCCACCAATGAAGGAAGGAATATATAGAGTATCCACCTGAGTGTCGTAGATGTTTTAAGTTGTCTTTTCCCAAAAGGGATAACGAGATTCATAGGTTCTCAAAGTATCTTATATTACATTTCTGAAAGAAAGTCGCACGAAAAGGTGTGGTCTTGAACGAGAGTGAACTTTTCGAGTGGTTCGTTTTGAATTTATCCGTGTACTTAAGGGGATGTGCGGATGAGGAGATACGTGAACCCTGGGTCCTAACGAATGGTTTACTCCGAGTGAAAAGAATCTCTAAAAATGATTCTTGTGTCTCAACATACTGATTCATAGAGATGAAGTTTACGAGGGTGTTGTGATTCGCCGTGAAGTATTGAGAACAGTAACCCACCTAGTATCTTTCCTACAATAGGGTGACCAATAAGTGTACCTCAGAAAACCGATTTATCGGCCCGTTTTTTTTTTTTAACAAAAGATCTTAATAGTAAGTTTCATCTCTTAACAGAGGGCGAGGAAAAAAGTGTGTTCCACACATGGTGTAGTATAATACGAAAACCTTTAATAAAATCAACTAACGGAGTTTTGAAAAACAAAACCTTTAAATGTTTGTTGTGACAACGTAAACGGAACGAAGTTCCTAGTAAATTTAGAAGTAGGTACAACGTGTACCATTTTGCACAAAACTATTTGACTTAAGTTGAATAACTCGGTAAAGGAGCGGTTTTTTAAATAATTTGAAGATATAACTTAGTATCAAAATAAGTAAGTATAAATTTATACATATACGATTTTACAAATCGTATAAGTGACAGAATTTTTTTTTTAGTATTTTCATTGTCTGTAAATCTTGTGAGGACCGCACAAATAAACAACGTGTAAAAATTTTGATAAACATAGTTTTTCGTATTTCAAAGGTTACGAGTTGAAAAAGATTGAGTGGAAAAGCTTTGAATCATTGGGTGACCAGTTACTAGGTAATGAAAACTAATGACATAAATGCAGTTTTGGGTAATTATTAGGACACAAGTCTTTGGGCCAAAAATATTTACGTGCGAAGCCGTTGCTAAAAGTGGGGTACGAAGGATAAAGCACGAGGATAAGAAGTTAATTGCTTCTTGAATTTGCAAAGTGCCAAACAGGTTATGACTAGTATTAAAGTCGGAATAATGATGGTATTAATACCACTAAATGAGGATCTCTTGAAATAAGTCAGGACTTAGAGTTATGTAAGAAAGAGCATTGTTCCAACAGGCGTGGCAAATAAGGTTCTTGGGGTAACGCAATGATTTTTAAATGGTTTAAGTGTCAGTGGATGCCCAAAGGCTCTGATTGATGTGGCAGAAGTGTCTTCAACACATACACACATGAATCTCTCGATTTCAACGGTTGTAAAGTCTTCACGATGACTTGGGTACGAATGAGCAACGGAGAATTTTATATAGCATGCAACGAAAATTTTTATAGAAATTGTTTAAGGTGACAATGTATGGAAAGAAATGAAGTTTTAGTAAACTAGGGTTATGTACAACCCGTAACATTCAAAGTAAAATATATTTTGAACAAAAGATTTGATTTGTAAGAGTGAAAGTAAAATTTTACATGTATTTGTCAAAGATAAGTAATCATTTACTTTATTTTATATAACGTATATTATTTCAAAATTTGCGTGAATGGCGAACAAAATACATTTATTTTTATAAAGCTTTGAGAGGATAGCACGGTAAAATAATGTGTGTAAGATTTTGGCAAACAAAATTTTCATATTTCGGAGGATACAAGTTGGAAAAGATTGATGAGAATCGAGTAAAAGACTTTTGAAAATTTCGAGTGATATTTGAGGTAATAAAAACCATTGAATTTATATGTGATTGACGACTATTAGTAGGGCATAAGTCCTTTGACCAAAAACGCTTAAGTGTGAAGTTGTTGCTTATAAGTGAGATACGAATGGGAGAGTATGAGGATGAGAATGAACCACCCATTGATTTTTGGAAAATTTCGAACTGTTATGACTAATATCGAAGAAAAAGGATGGTGGTGTGGTTATCATCGAATAAGAAATTCCTCGTAATAAGTTAGGATTTAGAGTTGCGTAAGAATGAGTATCAAATGAGATTCTTGGGTAATCCTCAATATAGAATTTGAATTGCTGAAGTGACGGGATACAATTTCCTTTAAGTATCGTTGTGCAAGTTTGTCCATTGTATCGGTTTCTTTCATGGCTAGAAAGTGAGCAGTTTTGGCAAGATGGTCAATAATAACCCAGATGATGTTCTAACCGCCTACTGTTTTCAGTAGCTTCGTGATGAAATCCATTGTTATTCCTTCCCACTTCCATTGTGGGATTTAGGTTTGTTGTAGTAACCCAGATGACTTTTGGCTCACCATTCTCACGAGATATACGAATAATTTTCTTACTATAAATATCCTTCACTTTCATCCTTGAAAGTTAGTTCGTTCCAACTACTTCATCAAAGCTTCCTAACTTGATGAGTATTAGGTAAATCTTAAGGTTCATTCCAACCAAATCTTATTATACTGCCGTGAAAATTATATCAATCTTTTCAAATAACATATGCCTGTACGTAGGTAACTTAATCCTTTTCAACTACTACATTAAAACTCCCAAGTTTGGTTAATATGAGGTCATCTCCAAATGACCCACCTGTTAATATTAAAGTACTACCTTAAATTATTCCCCTATCTTCCTTAGCTTACCATTTGCTTGTCCTGTAAAATACTTAATTCCCATGGTTATTAATGGCTTATTATTCATAACGCTAAAGTTCTTAGATATAAGGTTTCTATCGTTCTATTATTAAACAACTTCCAGAAAACAAAACGTTGTGACAAAATGTACCCTAACTAATTTCAGAGTTCATGCAAGTTTCCATAACGATTACTTTACCGTAGGTAAGTTTAAAGTTTTTCCTATATGAGGGCTTTTTTTCCTTAAATATCCAGGGTGTCGATATCTATAACAAATTTTCGGGTTATTAGTTCTGCAATCAAAGCCCTTCTTGTATAGTATCTGGGTTACGTGGTTATTCCTTCCGTACCTTTAACAGACTATGATGCGTATGCTCAAATGATCCCTGCCAAAATTTTCCCTGGATCACCCCATATTCCTCATGTAGTAACATTGAAACTTCTGCATGATTTACTTCAATATAATCATGCTGGCCTGGCGTCATTATATTGTACTAAATAATACGTTCATTCCAATATCATTTCATATGGTCAATGTAACGTGATCACTTCCAATTATACACAATTTCATCTAACGGTGCTTTATCTATGTCATCTCAAAATGGAATCGACATAACTAATCTCACAGTTTCTCGATGTGGGTGCGTAGGTTCCGTAGATCATGTATTAATGCCTAAGTGTCCCGAAGTTTCTTCAAAGGTTCGGATTCAGGTAACGTTGTTAGGTTCCTTCTAGATATTCATTCCGGGTCTTGCGTCGGGTTGTACGTGTAGCAAGTAGTGATACGATATGTCTCGAGGCGACTCGCGAGTCTTTAGGTATGGCTGAGTATTAGTAGAAGACACTATGACCTCATTAAAGGGAATGTCTTCCCGACTTCTCCAATGTCTAGGAGTGGTAGGGACCTAAGTGCAGAAGTGTCGCTAGATCGTTGAGCAGTCGTGAAGAATGAAAGAGTTAAGTGACGGTCATGAAAGTGTACAGTGTATGTGTCAACTGATCAATCTTCTAGATTGCGTGAAGTAATGTTTCGATCTCTGGAACGGTGGAACAGTAGTAACAGGTGGATTACACTACAAGTTCTTAGGGTTAGACGAGTGGGAATGTAGTTCAGGAAAACATCTGAACCCGGAAGGATAAGTTCTCCAAGTCGGTATAGCGGATAGTAGACAGGTAGCAAGAGCGTAATCAGGCATAACAACTACAGCAGCCTAGATCGTTTATAGCAGCACGTAGCATGGCATTAGTAACAGTATCATACCGAGGTAACATGCTAAATGCAGATAGTAGCATGCAGTAATATAACACAGTAGCATGCAATCGAAAGTAGATAATATCGTGCAGTAGTGTAAATAAGTAGTAGCATACGATATATAGTAGTAAAAGCAAGCAGCAGTATGCAGTAAGTTCAGCGGAAACAAGTAAACTAGCAGGTTGTAGATTAGTCCTATTAGTGAATCCTAGTCGGGTCGGTCTTAGACTCACTAATGCAACATAATTCCCTACAACCAATGCTCTAATACCAAATGTGATGCCCCATACTAAATCAACATGTACGGACCATCAACAACAGGATCATTACAAGGTTAAGTACTATATGTTATTTCAAAAGAGTTTGCATTCATAATAAAAGTGATGTCTTAATCAACATCAAATGTTTAATATCCCAAAAGTATGCTTCTACAAATAGCAAGCATAAGTAATAGTGCATGACCCATAGGTCGTTACAAATATATCGTTCAAAAGTATCATGTTTGAATGCAAAATAACGTTTCATGCGGTGACATCTCTAATAAGCGCAGCAGGTATCTACAAAGCATGACTAGTACAGCGAAAGCAAGCAAACCTTAAGCACCTGAGAAAAACATGCTTAAAAACGTCAACACGAATGTTGGTGAGCTATAGTTTAAGTATAACAGTAATGTAAGGTAGGCCACGAGATTTCAGTGCTACAAAGAGCGTTTCAAAATAGTAATCCAAATCAGTATGTTTAAGTATATGCTCAACCGTGGGCACTCGGTAACTAACTTAACGTTTAATAATATATCACCGCCTGAAAGTACACTTGGCAAGTGCGTATGTTTATGAAGTATTAAACACTCGTTGACTTCTAGCACGACTAGCCCGAGTGGGGATGTCAAACACTATGGATCCATATCTAAGATTCGAGTTCACCGGTTCAAAAACCAATGACTAAACGTTACCGAGCTAAAGGGAATGTTTCTGTCGTTATATAACCCACACATATATAAGTTTAAGTACTCGTGCCTAGTATGTAAAACATAAAATCCGCATGTATTCTCAGTTCCCAAAATAAGTTAAAGTAAAAAGGGAATGCTATAACTCACAATGATAAAGTAGCGGTAAAGTATGACTCGGAAAGTAAGCAAGTAATGAAGGTTGTCCAAACGGGTCCTCAACCTAAGTCAAAATAGTACTAAGTTAGTAAATCATCTAAATAGGTTTAAAAGTATGTAATTAAGGTCTTAAAGGTCATCATCATTCATTATCAAACAAAAGGTGCAAAGTAAGTTTCATTCATGAAAAGAGTTTAAAACAAAGGCTGAGTTTGGTCAGTCACCACGGCCTCTATACCTACTGAAATAAGGTGAGACCAGTGGCCATGGCTCCGTATATGAGTCCTTTAGTTGTGGTAAAAATTACGGAAGCAAACTAGTCTTCGTTTGACCGTGGAGACGGTCTAAGTGCGAGTTGTAGTGACCCGAACTTTTCCATGTTTATATATATTAATTGAGATTGATGTTTACATGATTAAATGTTTCCAACATGTTAAGCAATCAAACTTGTTAAGACTTGATTAATTGAAATAGGTTTCATATAGACAATTGACCACCCAAGTTGACCGGTGATTCACGAACGTTAAAACTTGTAAAAAAAAACTATATGATGACATATATATGGTTATATATATAGTTAACATGATATTATGATAAGTAAACATATCATTAATTATATTAACAATGAACTACATATGTAAAAACAAGACTACTAACTTAATGATTTTGAAACGAGACATATATGTAACGTTTATCGTTGTAACGACATTTAATGTATATATATCATATTAAGAGATATTCGTACATCATAATATCATGATAATATAATAATTTAAAATCTCTTTTGATATTATAAACATTGGGTTAACAACATTTAACAAGATCGTTAACCTAAAGGTTTCAAAACAACACTTACATGTAACGACTAACGATAACTTAACGACTCAGTTAAAATGTATATACATGTAGTGTTTTAATATGTATTTATACACTTTTGAAAGACTTCAATACACTTATCAAAATACTTCTACTTAACAAAAATGCTTACAATTACATTCTCGTTCAGTTTCATCAACAATTCTACTCGTATGCACCCGTATTCGTACTCGTACAATACACAGCTTTTAGATGTATGTACTATTGGTATATACACTCCAATGATCAGCTCTTAGCAGCCCATGTGAGTCACCTAACACATGTGGGAACCATCATTTGGCAACTAGCATGAAATATCTCATAAGATTACAAAAATATGAGTAATCATTCATGACTTATTTACATGAAAACAAAATTACATATCCTTTATATCTAATCCATACACCAACGACCAAAAACACCTACAAACACTTTCATTCATCAATTTTCTTCATCTAATTGAACTCTCTCAAGTTCTATCTTCAAGTTCTAAGTGTTCTTCATAAATTCCAAAAGTTCTAGTTTCATAAAATCAAGAATACTTTCAAGTTTGCTAGCTCACTTCCAATCTTGTAAGGTGATCATCCAACCTCAAGAAATCTTTGTTTCTTACAGTAAGTTATCATTCTAATACAAGGTAATAATCATATTCAAACTTTGGTTCAATTTCTATAACTATAACAATCTTATTTCAAGTGATGATCTTACTTGAACTTGTTTTCGTGTCATGATTTTGCTTCAAGAACTTTGAGCCATCCAAGGATCCATTGAAGCTAGATCCATTTTTCTCTTTTCCAGTAGGTTCATCCAAGGAACTTAAGGTAGTAATGATGTTCATAACATCATTCGATTCATACATATAAAGCTATCTTATTCGAAGGTTTAAACTTGTAATCACTAGAACATAGTTTAGTTAATTCTAAACTTGTTCGCAAACAAAAGTTAATCCTTCTAACTTGACTTTTAAAATCAACTAAACACATGTTCTATATCTATATGATATGCTAACTTAATGATTTAAAACCTGGAAACACGAAAAACACCGTAAAACCGGATTTACGCCGTCGTAGTAACACCGCGGGCTGTTTTGGGTTAGTTAATTAAAAACTATGATAAACTTTGATTTAAAAGTTGTTATTCTGAGAAAATGATTTTTATTATGAACATGAAACTATATCCAAAAATTATGGTTAAACTCAAAGTGGAAGTATGTTTTCTAAAATGGTCATCTAGACGTCGTTCTTTCGACTGAAATGACTACCTTTACAAAAACGACTTGTAACTTATTTTTCCGACTAGAAACCTATACTTTTTTTGTTTAGATTCATAAAATAGAGTTCAATATGAAACCATAGCAATTTGATTCACTCAAAACGGATTTAAAATGAAGAAGTTATGGGTAAAACAAGATTGGATAATTTTTCTCATTTTAGCTACGTGAAAATTGGTAACAAATCTATTCCAACCATAACTTAATCAACTTGTATTATATATTATGTAATCTTGAGATACCATAGACACGTATACAATGTTTCGACCTATCATGTCGACACATCTATATATATTTCGGAACAACCATAGACACTCTATATGTGAATGTTGGAGTTAGCTATACAGGGTTGAGGTTGATTCCAAAATATATATAGTTTGAGTTGTGATCAATACTGAGATACGTATACACTGGGTCGTGGATTGATTCAAGATAATATTTATCGATTTATTTCTGTACATCTAACTGTGGACAACTAGTTGTAGGTTACTAACGAGGACAGCTGACTTAATAAACTTAAAACATCAAAATATATTAAAAGTGTTGTAAATATATTTTGAACATACTTTGATATATATGTATATATTGTTATAGGTTCGTGAATCAACCAGTGGCCAAGTCTTACTTCCCGACGAAGTAAAAATCTGTGAAAGTGAGTTATAGTCCCACTTTTAAAATCTAATATTTTTGGGATGAGAATACATGCAGGTTTTATAAATGATTTACAAAATAGACACAAGTACGTGAAACTACATTCTATGGTTGAATTATCGAAATCGAATATGCCCCTTTTTATTAAGTCTGGTAATCTAAGAATTAGGGAACAGACACCCTAATTGACGCGAATCCTAAAGATAGATCTATTGGGCCTAACAAACCCCATCCAAAGTACCGGATGCTTTAGTACTTCGAAATTTATATCATATCCGAAGGGTGTCCCGGAATGATGGGGATATTCTTATATATGCATCTTGTTATTGTCGGTTACCAGGTGTTCACCATATGAATGATTTTTATCTCTATGTATGGGATGTGTATTGAAATATGAAATCTTGTGGTCTATTGTTACGATTTGATATATATAGGTTAAACCTATAACTCACCAACATTTTTGTTGACGTTTTAAGCATGTTTATTCTCAGGTGATTATTAAGAGCTTCCGCTGTCGCATACTTAAATAAGGACAAGATTTGGAGTCCATGCTTGTATGATATTGTGTAAAAACTGCATTCAAGAAACTTATTTTGTTGTAACATATTTGTATTGTAAACCATTATGTAATGGTCGTGTGTAAACAGGATATTTTAGATTATCATTATTTGATAATCTACGTAAAGCTTTTTAAACCTTTATTGATGAAATAAAGGTTATGGTTTGTTTAAAAATGAATGCAGTCTTTGAAAAACGTCTCATATAGAGGTCAAAACCTCGCAACGAAATCAATTAATATGGAACGTTTTTAATCAATAAGAACGGGACATTTCAGTTGGTATCCGAGCGTTGGTCTTAGAGAACCAGAAAATTTGCATTAGTGTGTCTTATCGAGTTTGTTAGGATGCATTAGTGAGTCTGGACTTCGACCGTGTTTTCTTTAAAAATGATTGCTTAACATTTTTGTTGGAAACTATATATTTTTAACATATGAATATTATGTGATATATTAATCTCTTAACGTGTTTGATATTATGTGATAGATGTCTACCTCTAGAACAAGTCCCATTGACTCACCTAATAATAATGAAGAGTCAAATGTAAATTGGAATGATTTGTGGACTGATTCACAAGTTCCCGAAGAGGAACCGGAAGAAGAGTCGGAACCGGAAGAAGAATCGGAACCGGAAGAAGAATCGGAACCGGATGAAAAAATAGAACCGGTGGGGGAAATAATAAAACGGTTAAGTAAAAGAAAATCCTCAACCAACCGACCAAAGTTAATTATGGTCAATGGTGTTTCCGCCAAGGAAGCAAAATATTGGGAGGATTACCAATTCTCCGATGAATCGGATTCCGACGAGAATTCCGATGATGTTATAGAAATTACCCCAACTGAATTTAAAAAGGCAAAAGAAAATAATAAGGGAAAGGGCATAAAAATAGAGAAATCTAATTCCAACCCCGATGAACTTTATATGTATCGTCAACCCCCGAAGTCCTTAAGTTGTAACAATGACCCGGGAACCTCTAAACCACCAGGTTTTTCTAAACCAATGTGGACAACGACGGCTCGTATTAGGGGAACATCATATATCCCTAGAAACTTGGCAAAACGAACCAAAACTGAAGAATAAGAAACGAGCGAGTCGGAATAAGATAGTTATATTCGTGTGGTGTAATATATGTAATATAGTGTTCTTATGCTTTATGATATATGTAAAAATTGCTTGTATTAATAAGTATTTTTTTATGAAACTAACTCTTGTCTATTTTACAGTTTAAAAACACAAAATGGATAGACAACCCAATATTTTAAGAGACCTACCCGGAGACATGATTGATGAAATCTTGTCTAGAGTCGGCCAGAATTCTTCGGCACAACTATTTAAGGCGAGATCAGTTTGTAAGACATTCGAAGAACGTTCCAAGAATGTCTTGGTTTATAAGAGACTTTCGTTTGAAAGATGGGGGATATCACATTGGGAAACCCATAAGTTACGATGTGTTTACTTTGACGCATATATTGCGGGGAACCCAAATGCTATTTTACGCAACGGGTTAAGAAATTATTTTGACTCAATATATCCGAATATTGGACTTCGTGATTTAGAAAAAGCGGCTAACATGCAACATAAAGAAGCATGTTATGCTTACGGATTAGTAATGTTCGCTTCTCACCAAAGTGAGAACAAGAACATCGGGCTACAACTATTAAACAAAACGTTTCCACAAGTGACGGAGTCGGTAATTGGGGTAAGAAATGAGGTTTTTAGATTATTACGGGACTGTTGGACATTACGTAACCCTCGTCCCTTTGATGACGTTACAACATGCTGTCTTATCAACGGCCATAACGGTTATGTTGCACAAGACCAAGGATGGGAAGTAGTCTTAGTAAAACCAGAATGCATGACTTGTTTCTGGACGTATGAATTACGTGTCTTTATTGCCTTTGCTGAACGACTTGTGTACTAGCTAGAATTGTCTTCACAACTATCTTGTATCAAAGTTATTGTGTGCTATATTTCATGCTTTATGTAAAATAAGCGGTATTGTAAGTTTGTAAAATATTGTATAAAAGTTTGAACGCGAAATATTATTACAATCAGTTTTTCATATAGAATTGTAGTAGTTGAATTGTATATTAGCTACTAAGTATGAACTTAACGGGTAGGTACTACCCGAATTTAAACTTATAAAACGCTAATATGAAGAAAAAGCTTTTATAAATGAGTTCATATTATGCTACGAAATACTATTAACTACTCTTAATATTCTGTATGATTAACTTGTTCCATTTAACTATTTTGAAGGAAATGGCACCGACTACTCGACACACCGTGAATATGAATGAAGAGGAATTCCGTACTTTTCTAGCTTCAAACATAGCCGCAGTACAGGCTGCGCTACATACCAACAATAACCTTGGATCTAGCAGTACAGGAAATCGTGTAGGATGCACCTACAAAGAATTCACTGCCTGCAAACCTTTGGAATTTGATGGAACCGAAGGACCGATCGGATTGAAACGGTGGACCGAGAAGGTTGAATCGGTGTTTGCCATAAGTAAGTGTACTGAAGAGGACAAAGTGAAGTACGCTACGCATACCTTCACAGGTTCTGCGTTAACATGGTGGAATACCTATCTAGAGCAAGTGGTACAAGATGATGCGTACGCACTACCGTGGTCAGCATTCAAGCACTTGATGAACGAGAAGTACCGTCCCAGAACCGAGGTCAATAAGCTCAAGACAGAACTTAGAGGGTTACGAACCCAAGGATTTGATATTACCACGTACGAAAGACGATTCACAGAATTGTGCCTATTGTGTCCGGGAGCATTCGAAGATGAGGAAGAGAAGATCGACGCGTTTGTGAAAGGATTACCGGAAAGAATCCAAGAAGATATAAGTTCACACGAGCCCGCCTCCATACAACAGGCATGTAGAATGGCTCACAAACTAGTGAACCAGATTGAAGAAAGAATTAAAGAACAGACTGCTGAAGAGGCCAATGTGAAGCAAGTCAAAAGAAAGTGGGAGGAAAACGGTGATAAGAATCACCAATACAACAACAACAGCAATTACAACAATAATCGCAACAATTATCCCAACAATCGCAACATCAATCGCAACTACAACAAACGGCCCAACAACAACAACAACAACAACAACAACAGCAACTACAACAATCATCCCAACAACAATAATAACCGCAACAACAACAACAATCAGAAGCAACTATGCCAAAGGTGTGAAAAGAATCACTCGGGGTTCTGCACCAAATTTTGCAACAAGTGTAAAAGAAATGGTCATAGCGCGGCGAAGTGTGAGGTCTACGGACCAGGGGTTAATAGAACGAAAGGAACAAATGGTGTCGGAACGAGTAATGGCGGAGCAAGTAGTGTCGGAGCAAGTTATGCCAATGTAGTTTGTTATAAATGTGGAAAACCAGGCCACATTATTAGAAATTGCCCGAACCAGGAGAACACGAATGGACAAGGCCGTGGAAGAGTTTTCAATATTAATGCGGTAGAGGCATAGGAAGACCCGGAGCTTGTTACGGGTACGTTTCTTATTGACAATAAATCTGCTTACGTTTTATTTGATTCGGGTGCGGATAGAAGCTATATGAGTAGAGATTTTTGTGCTAAATTAAGTTGTCCATTGACGCCTTTGGATAGTAAATTTTTACTCGAATTAGCAAATGGTAAATTAATTTCAGCAGATAATATATGTCGGAATCGAGAAATTAAACTGGTTAGCGAAACATTTAAGATTGATTTGATACCAGTAGAGTTAGGGAGTTTTGATGTGATAATCGGTATGGACTGGTTGAAAGAAGTGAAAGCGGAGATCGTTTGTTACAAAAATGCAATTCGCATTATACGAGAAAAAGGAAAACCCTTAATGGTGTACGGAGAAAAGGGCAACACGAAGCTACATCTTATTAGTAATTTGAAGGCACAAAAACTAATAAGAAAAGGTTGCTATGCTGTTCTAGCACACGTCGAGAAAGTACAAACTGAAGAAAAGAGCATCAATGATGTTCCCATTGCAAAAGAATTTCCCGATGTATTTCCGAAAGAATTACCGGGATTACCCCCACATCGAGCCGTTGAATTTCAAATAGATCTTGTACCAGGAGCTGCACCAATAGCTCGTGCTCCTTACAGACTCGCACCCAGCGAGATGAAAGAACTGCAAAGCCAATTACAAGAACTTTTAGAGCGTGGTTTCATTCGACCAAGCACATCACCGTGGGGAGCTCCTGTTTTGTTTGTCAAGAAGAAAGATGGTACATTCAGGTTGTGTATCGACTACCGAGAGTTGAACAAACTTACCATCAAGAACCGCTACCCACTACCGAGAATCGACGACTTATTTGATCAACTACAAGGCTCGTCTGTTTATTCAAAGATTGACTTACGTTCCGGGTATCATCAAATGCGGGTGAAAGAAGATGATATTCCAAGGACTGCTTTCAGAACACGTTATGGTCATTACGAGTTTATGGTCATGCCGTTTGGTTTAACTAATGCACCAGCTGTGTTCATGGACCTTATGAACCGAGTGTGTGGACCATACCTTGACAAGTTTGTCATTGTTTTCATTGATGACATACTTATTTACTCAAAGAATGACCAAGAACACGGTGAACATTTGAGAAAGGTGTTAGAAGTATTGAGGAAGGAAGAATTGTATGCTAAGTTTTCAAAGTGTGCATTTTGGTTGGAAGAAGTTCAATTCCTCGGTCACATAGTGAACAAAGAAGGTATTAAGGTGGATCCGGCAAAGATAGAAACTGTTGAAAAGTGGGAAACCCCGAAAACTCCGAAACATATACGCCAGTTTTTAGGACTAGCTGGTTACTACAGAAGGTTCATCCAAGACTTTTCCAGAATAGCAAAACCCTTGACTGCATTAACGCATAAAGGGAAGAAATTTGAATGGAATGATGAACAAGAGAAAGCGTTTCAGTTATTGAAGAAAAAGCTAACTACGGCACCTATATTGTCATTGCCTGAAGGGAATGATGATTTTGTGATTTATTGTGACGCATCAAAGCAAGGTCTCGGTTGTGTATTAATGCAACGAACGAAGGTGATTGCTTATGCGTCTAGACAATTGAAGATTCACGAACAAAATTATACGACGCATGATTTGAAATTAGGCGCGGTTGTTTTTGCATTAAAGACTTGGAGGCACTACTTATATGGGGTCAAAAGTATTATATATACCGACCACAAAAGTCTTCAACACATATTTAATCAGAAACAACTGAATATGAGGCAGCGTAGGTGGATTGAATTATTGAATGATTACGATTTTGAGATTCGTTACCACCCGGGGAAGGCAAATGTGGTAGCCGATGCCTTGAGCAGGAAGGATAGAGAACTCATTCGAGTAAAATCTATGAATATAATGATTCATAATAACATTACTACTCAAATAAAGGAGGCGCAACAAGGAGTTTTAAAAGAGGGAAATTTAAAGGATGAAATACCCAAAGGATCGGAGAAGCATCTTAATATTCGGGAAGACGGAACCCGGTATAGGGCTGAAAGGATTTGGGTACCAAAATTTGGAGATATGAGAGAAATGGTACTTAGAGAAGCTCATAAAACCAGGTACTCAATACATCCTGGAACGGGGAAGATGTACAAGGATCTCAAGAAACATTTTTGGTGGCCGGGTATGAAAGCCGATGTTGCTAAATACGTAGGAGAATGTTTGACGTGTTCTAAGGTCAAAGCTGAGCATCAGAAACCATCAGGTCTACTTCAACAACCCGAAATCCCGGAATGGAAATGGGAAAACATTACCATGGATTTCATCACTAAATTGCCAAGGACTGCAAGTGGTTTTGATACTATTTGGGTAATAGTTGATCGTCTCACCAAATCAGCACACTTCCTACCAATAAGAGAAGATGACAAGATGGAGAAGTTAGCACGACTGTATTTGAAGGAAGTCGTCTCCAGACATGGAATACCAATCTCTATTATCTCTGATAGGGATGGCAGATTTATTTCAAGATTCTGGCAGACATTACAGCAAGCATTAGGAACTCGTCTAGACATGAGTACTGCCTATCATCCACAAACTGATGGGCAGAGCGAAAGGACGATACAAACGCTTGAAGACATGCTACGAGCATGTGTTATTGATTTCGGAAACAGTTGGGATCGACATCTACCGTTAGCAGAATTTTCCTACAACAACAGCTACCATTCAAGCATTGAGATGGCGCCGTTTGAAGCACTTTATGGTAGAAAGTGCAGGTCTCCGATTTGTTGGAGTGAGGTGGGGGATAGACAGATTACGGGTCCGGAGATTATACAAGAAACTACCGAGAAGATCATCCAAATTCAACAACGGTTGAAAACCGCCCAAAGTCGACAAAAGAGCTACGCTGACATTAAAAGAAAAGATATAGAATTTGAAATTGGAGAGATGGTCATGCTTAAAGTTTCACCTTGGAAAGGCGTTGTTCGATTTGGTAAACGAGGGAAATTAAATCCAAGGTATATTGGACCATTCAAGATTATTGATCGTGTCGGACCAGTAGCTTACCGACTTGAGTTACCTCAACAACTCGCGGCTGTACATAACACTTTCCACGTCTCGAATTTGAAGAAATGTTTTGCTAAAGAAGATCTCACTATTCCGTTTGATGAAATCCAAATCAACAAAAAAAACTCCAATTCATCGAAGAACCCGTCGAAATAATGGATCGTGAGGTTAAAAGACTTAAGCAAAACAAGATACCAATTGTTAAGGTTCGATGGAATGCTCGTAGAGGACCCGAGTTCACCTGGGAGCGTGAAGATCAGATGAAGAAGAAATACCCGCATCTATTTCCAGAAGATTCGTCAACACCTTCAACAGCTTAAAATTTCGGGACGAAATTTATTTAACGGGTAGGTACTGTAGTGACCCGAACTTTTCCATGTTTATATATATTAATTGAGATTGATGTTTACATGATTAAATGTTTCCAACATGTTAAGCAATCAAACTTGTTAAGACTTGATTAATTGAAATAGGTTTCATATAGACAATTGACCACCCAAGTTGACCGGTGATTCACGAACGTTAAAACTTGTAAAAAAAAACTATATGATGACATATATATGGTTATATATATAGTTAACATGATATTATGATAAGTAAACATATCATTAATTATATTAACAATGAACTACATATGTAAAAACAAGACTACTAACTTAATGATTTTGAAACGAGACATATATGTAACGTTTATCGTTGTAACGACATTTAATGTATATATATCATATTAAGAGATATTCGTACATCATAATATCATGATAATATAATAATTTAAAATCTCTTTTGATATTATAAACATTGGGTTAACAACATTTAACAAGATCGTTAACCTAAAGGTTTCAAAACAACACTTACATGTAACGACTAACGATGACTTAACGACTCAGTTAAAATGTATATACATGTAGTGTTTTAATATGTATTTATACACTTTTGAAAGACTTCAATACACTTATCAAAATACTTCTACTTAACAAAAATGCTTACAATTACATTCTCGTTCAGTTTCATCAACAATTCTACTCGTATGCACCCGTATTCGTACTCGTACAATACACAGCTTTTAGATGTATGTACTATTGGTATATACACTCCAATGATCAGCTCTTAGCAGCCCATGTGAGTCACCTAACACATGTGGGAACCATCATTTGGCAACTAGCATGAAATATCTCATAAGATTACAAAAATATGAGTAATCATTCATGACTTATTTACATGAAAACAAAATTACATATCCTTTATATCTAATCCATACACCAACGACCAAAAACACCTACAAACACTTTCATTCATCAATTTTCTTCATCTAATTGAACTCTCTCAAGTTCTATCTTCAAGTTCTAAGTGTTCTTCATAAATTCCAAAAGTTCTAGTTTCATAAAATCAAGAATACTTTCAAGTTTGCTAGCTCACTTCCAATCTTGTAAGGTGATCATCCAACCTCAAGAAATCTTTGTTTCTTACAGTAGGTTATCATTCTAATACAAGGTAATAATCATATTCAAACTTTGGTTCAATTTCTATAACTATAACAATCTTATTTCAAGTGATGATCTTACTTGAACTTGTTTTCGTGTCATGATTTTGCTTCAAGAACTTTGAGCCATCCAAGGATCCATTGAAGCTAGATCCATTTTTCTCTTTTCCAGTAGGTTCATCCAAGGAACTTAAGGTAGTAATGATGTTCATAACATCATTCGATTCATACATATAAAGCTATCTTATTCGAAGGTTTAAACTTGTAATCACTAGAACATAGTTTAGTTAATTCTAAACTTGTTCGCAAACAAAAGTTAATCCTTCTAACTTGACTTTTAAAATCAACTAAACACATGTTCTATATCTATATGATATGCTAACTTAATGATTTAAAACCTGGAAACACGAAAAACACCGTAAAACCGGATTTACGCCGTCGTAGTAACACCGCGGGCTGTTTTGGGTTAGTTAATTAAAAACTATGATAAACTTTGATTTAAAAGTTGTTATTCTGAGAAAATGATTTTTATTATGAACATGAAACTATATCCAAAAATTATGGTTAAACTCAAAGTGGAAGTATGTTTTCTAAAATGGTCATCTAGACGTCGTTCTTTCGACTGAAATGACTACCTTTACAAAAACGACTTGTAACTTATTTTTCCGACTAGAAACCTATACTTTTTTTGTTTAGATTCATAAAATAGAGTTCAATATGAAACCATAGCAATTTGATTCACTCAAAACGGATTTAAAATGAAGAAGTTATGGGTAAAACAAGATTGGATAATTTTTCTCATTTTAGCTACGTGAAAATTGGTAACAAATCTATTCCAACCATAACTTAATCAACTTGTATTATATATTATGTAATCTTGAGATACCATAGACACGTATACAATGTTTCGACCTATCATGTCGACACATCTATATATATTTCGGAACAACCATAGACACTCTATATGTGAATGTTGGAGTTAGCTATACAGGGTTGAGGTTGATTCCAAAATATATATAGTTTGAGTTGTGATCAATACTGAGATACGTATACACTGGGTCGTGGATTGATTCAAGATAATATTTATCGATTTATTTCTGTACATCTAACTGTGGACAACTAGTTGTAGGTTACTAACGAGGACAGCTGACTTAATAAACTTAAAACATCAAAATATATTAAAAGTGTTGTAAATATATTTTGAACATACTTTGATATATATGTATATATTGTTATAGGTTCGTGAATCAACCAGTGGCCAAGTCTTACTTCCCGACGAAGTAAAAATCTGTGAAAGTGAGTTATAGTCCCACTTTTAAAATCTAATATTTTTGGGATGAGAATACATGCAGGTTTTATAAATGATTTACAAAATAGACACAAGTACGTGAAACTACATTCTATGGTTGAATTATCGAAATCGAATATGCCCCTTTTTATTAAGTCTGGTAATCTAAGAATTAGGGAACAGACACCCTAATTGACGCGAATCCTAAAGATAGATCTATTGGGCCTAACAAACCCCATCCAAAGTACCGGATGCTTTAGTACTTCGAAATTTATATCATATCCGAAGGGTGTCCCGGAATGATGGGGATATTCTTATATATGCATCTTGTTATTGTCGGTTACTAGGTGTTCACCATATGAATGATTTTTATCTCTATGTATGGGATGTGTATTGAAATATGAAATCTTGTGGTCTATTGTTACGATTTGATATATATAGGTTAAACCTATAATTCACCAACATTTTTGTTGACGTTTTAAGCATGTTTATTCTCAGGTGATTATTAAGAGCTTCCGCTGTCGCATACTTAAATAAGGACAAGATTTGGAGTCCATGCTTGTATGATATTGTGTAAAAACTGCATTCAAGAAACTTATTTTGTTGTAACATATTTGTATTGTAAACCATTATGTAATGGTCGTGTGTAAACAGGATATTTTAGATTATCATTATTTGATAATCTACGTAAAGCTTTTTAAACCTTTATTGATGAAATAAAGGTTATGGTTTGTTTAAAAATGAATGCAGTCTTTGAAAAACGTCTCATATAGAGGTCAAAACCTCGCAACGAAATCAATTAATATGGAACGTTTTTAATCAATAAGAACGGGACATTTCACGAGTAGGTCAGAATTTTTAGCACAACGTTAAATGGACATAGTGACGATCAGAGGGCCATAAATCCTAAACCGTAACTCGGATTAAGACGAGTCCTATATGAAAAGTTATCTACTCGAACCGAGATATCTGAAAATCATAATTACAGTAGCCCAGGTTGTACGAGTCAGACACCGAAACAGTAGAACTGTAGGGTCAGTAGGTTCCGGTGGTTCTTGGTGCTCGATGCTTATCACGGTTCTCATCCTTGATGCATATAGCTTCAAGTGTACAACTCGTTGATGTGTTTGCATCATTTTCACCAAGGTTTTACCATCATAACCCAAGTGCAAGTCTAAGACATGAAGCACAACTCACTTAAGTGTTGCAAGTGTTTTGATGAACCAAAGTTACATCAAAGTCTTAGATCTAACACATACATGAACTTTAAAACTAATAATAAGTTACAAACTTGAAAGTGAACTTATGAAATCAAGATCTTAAGATGTAGAACATAGTTCTTATTTTGATCTTGAAGATCCAAGACTCAAAAGTCTAAATCTAACATAAGTGTACAAAATTATAATTAAAGAAAGCTTACTTACATATTCTTGAACTTTTAAAGTTAACTTTAGTTCAAGATTAATGAGATCAAAGTTAACTAGTAACATTTGACCAATTTTAACCAACATACATGAATTTAAAGTGCATAATATAAGGAAATAAACTAAGTAAACTAGTAACTAGTTCATGGGTTGTTCATACTTTAAAGATTCAAACCAAAGTTTGATCTTTAAGAAAGTAAACTTTAAAGTTTACTAACATGAATTACAAGTATGATTTACAACACATGAACCTTAAATCTTTTGAAACAATAAAAGTAGAATCATAAACTAGTAAGTTTATGTTCTTGAGTGTTCTTGTAATACAAGATAAAAGAAGAATAAAACTAGTAAGTTTGATTCTTGAAATATGTAAGTAAGTAACAACAACAACTAGTAACTACAAGTAAGTAAATAATAATCAAAGATAAGTAATAACAAACAAAAGAATGATGATGATGGAGGATCTAGGCCACGGTTTTGTGACAAGAAAAAGAAGAGAAATATAAGTTGTTGCTTACAATATTTAAGAGAGAAAGGAGAGCAAAGTTAAGATGTAAGTTGAAGTGTGTTTTGAGAATGAGAAAAAATACAAGTGAACTAGTGAAAGAAGTAAGCAAAGTTTGAAACAAAAACCACTCCCAAGGAGTCTAAAGGCCGACGGCCAAGGGGAATCAAAGGGAAGGGAAAGGACCACTAGATCATGCATGTAAAAGTCTTAAAAGGTTGGTTATTAGATAGCCATGCATGGGGATTATATGTTAACTAGATTCCAAGTGCATAAAACTAACTAGTTTCCATCTAATTTGATACTTACAAGTGAGAATGGGCTAAATAGTCCAACTAAGAAGTAGGGTGGGCTTCATGGGTCCATTAACACTAATAAAGGCCCAAGTTCCAAGTAATAACAAGTTAAGTCCAACAAATCCCAAGTAATTAACTAGTAACCTTAGTTAATTAAAATGATTAATAAAATCAATCATGAATGTAAATAATATTCTAAAAATATTATTCGTGAAAGTTTCGTGTGTCGCAAAGACGTTTCGGGCATTTAAAGTCAAGTACGGGCAATCATGGCAACATGTAAATGTAACAACATACATTCGTTTAATCATAAGTATTAATAATAATTATTATTAATAAATAACGTTGGGAAATCCAGGGTCGTTACATTAACCAACTTATATTGTATTATTCATGTATTCTAACATATATTATGTAATCTTGGGATACCATATACACGTATACAATGTTTTGACATATCATATCGACCCATCTATATATATTATTTGGAACAACCATATACACTCTATATGCAGTAATGTTTGAGTTAGCTATACATGGTTGAGGTTGATTCCAAAATAATATATATACTTTGAGTTGTGACCGAGTCTGAGACTTGTAGACACTGGGTTGTGGATTGATTCGAGATAATATATATATTGATTTATTTATGTACATCTAACCGTGGACAACTAGTTGTAGGTTACTAACGAGGACTGCTGACTTAATAAGCTTAAATCGTTAAAACGTAATAAAAATGTTGTGAATGTATTTTGATCATACATTGATATATATATGTACATATTTGTTATAGGTTCGTGAATCGACCAGTGGCCAAGTCTTATTTCCGGCAAAGTAAAAATCTGTGAAAGTGAGTTATAGTCCCACTTTTAAAATCTAATATTTTTGGGATGAGAATACATGCAGTTTTATAAATGTTTTACGAAATAGACGCAAGTAATCGAAACTACATTCTATGGGTGAATGATCGAAGCCGAATATGCCCCTTTTTGCTTGGTAGCCTAAGAATTAGTAAACCAATCTACTAATTGACGCGAATCCTAAAGATAGATCTATTGGGCCTAACAAACCCCATCCATGGTTGCGGATGCTTTAGTACTTCGATGTTGTTTTATCATGTCCGATGGATGTCCCGGAATGATAGGGGATATTCTTATATGCATCTTGTTAATGTCGGTTACAAGGTGTTCAATCCATATGAATGATTTGTATGCATGCATGTTGTTTACAAGAAATGGAAATATGAAATCTTGTGGTCTATTATTACGAATTGATAAATATATAGGTTAAACCTATAACTCACCAACATTTTTGTTGACGTTTAAAGCATGTTTATTCTCAGGTGATTATTAAGAGCTTCCGCTATTGCATGCTAATTTATGGACAAGAGTTGGAGTCAGCATGCTTGTATAATATTGTTTAAAAACTGCATTCGAAGATTTAAATTGATGTGTAATATTATTGTAAAATATTATGTAATAATCGTGTGAAAACGCTATATTTTAGATTATCATTATTTGATAATCGTCGTAATATTTTTAAACCTTTATCGATAAAATAAAGGTTATGGTTTGTTTAAAAATCGAATGCAGTCTTTGAAAAACGTCTCATATAGAGGTCAAAACCTCGCAACGAAATCAATTAATATGGAACGTTTATAATCGATATGAACGGGACATTTCAGTTGGTATCCGAGCGTTGGTCTTAGAGAACCAGAAATTTGCATTAGTGTGTCTTACCGAGTTTGTTAGGATGCATTAGTGAGTCTGGACTTCGACCGTGTTTTCTTAAAAAAAAAAAAAAACGATTGCTTAACACTTTTTGTTGGAAACTATATATTATTAACATGTAAATATTATGTGATATATTAATCTCTTAACGTGTTTGATATTGTGTGATAGATGTCTACCTCTAGTACAAATCCCATCGACTCACCTAATAATAATGAAGAGTCGAATATATTTTGGGAAGATTCACAAATTCCCGAGGAAGAACCGGAAGAGGAGGAACCGGAAGAGGAGGAACCGGAAGAAGAAGAATCGGAAGAAGAAGAGGTTCCGGAGGAAGAAATATTAATAACTACAGAAAAATGGTTAAATAAAAGAAAATCCTCAACCAATGGACCAAAGTTAAAAATGGTCAATGTTGTTTCCGCCAAGGAAGCAAAATATTGGGAAAATTACCAGTTTTCTGATGAATCGGATCCCGATGAGGATTCCGATGATGTTATAGAAATTTTCTCGACCCAATTTGAAAAAGCAAAAGAAAACAATAAGGGAAAAGAAATTAAAATAGAAAAACCCGAGCCCAAAACCGATGAACTTTATATTAACATGAAGTACCCTGATGGGGTGTACCGTAAACACCCGTATTTCTTAAACTTTCACTATAACCCGGGAACATCTAAGCCACCAGGTTTTTCTAGACCATTTGAGAAAAGAACGGCTCGTATTAGGGGAGCACCATATATCCCTAGGAAATTAGCGAAACGAACCAAGTCCGAAGAGGAAGAAACGAGTGAGTCGGAATAAAGAGTTGTAATCATGTTGTGTAATATATGTATTGTAGTGTGCTTGTATTTTCATGTTATGTAAAAATTGCTTGTATTGTTTGTTAATTATCTTTTACGAATCTAATCCTTTACAGTATAAAAAAAACACACAATGGACGTTAAGGATAGACAACCGAATATTTTAGAAGACCTACCCGGGGACATGTTTGATGAAATCTTGTCTAGAGTCGGTCAGAGTTCATCGGCACAATTATTTATGGAGAAATTAGTTTGTCAAATATTTGAAAGACGTTCCAGGAAAGCCTTAGTTTATAAAAGGCTTTCCTTTAATAGATGGGGTATATCACATTGGGGAGACCATAAGTTACGCTGTGTTTTCTTTAAAGCATTGAATGCGGGGAACCCAGATGCAATTTTACGCTACGGGTTGAGAGCCTATTTTGACTCTACCTATCCCAACATAGGACTTCGTTCTTTAGAAAGAGCTTCAAACATGCAACATAAAGAAGCATGTTATGTCTACGGGTTAGTAATGTTCGCTTCTCACCAAATCGAGAAAAAGAATATAGGATTGCAACTACTAAATAAAACATTCCCACAAGTGACGGATTCAGTAGTTGGGGTGAGAAATAAGATTTTTAGATTATTGCAGGGCTGTTGGGCATTACGTAACCCCCGTTCTTTTGAAAACATTACAACATGCTGCCTAGCCAACGGTCACAACGGTTATTTTCCACAAGATCAAGGATGGGAAATAGTACTAGTAAAACCTGAATGCATGACTTGTTTCTGGACTTATGAATTACGTGTCTTTATTGCCTTTGCTGAACGACTTGCGTATTAACTAGAATTATCTTCGCAACTACCTTGTATTAAAGTTTTTGTGTGCTATATTTCATACTATATGTAGAATAGCGGTATTGTAAGTTTGTAAAATATTGTGTAAAATTTTGAACGCGAAATATTATTGTAATCAGTTTTTCAAAAAGAATTGTAGCAGTTGAATTGTATATTAGCTACTAAGTATGAACTTAACGGGTAGGTACTACCCGAATGAAAAATTATAAAATGCTAATATGAAGAAAAAGCTTTTATAAATAAGTTCATATTATGCTACGAAATACTATTGACTACTCTTAATACTCTATATGATTAACTTAATTCTTTTGGCTATTTTTGAAGGGAATGACACCGACTACTCGTTAGAACTTGAACATGAGCGAGGTAGACTTCCGTGTTTTCCTTACAGCAAACATAGCCGCAGTACAGGCTGCGATGCAAAATAACAATAACTCTAGATCTAGCAGTGGAACTAATTCCACAAGAAATCGTGTAGGATGCTCCTACAAAGAATTCACTGCCTGCAAACCTCTGAAATTCGATGGAATCGAGGGTCCAATTGGATTAAAACGGTGGACCGAGAAGGTTGAATTGGTGTTTGCCATAAGTAAGTGCATAGAAGAAGATAAAGTAAAGTACGATACGTATACCTTCACAGGCATTGCGTTAACATGGTGGAATACCCATCTCGAGCAGGTGGGACAAGATACTGCCTACGCGCTACCGTGGTTGGCATTCAAACACCCGATGAATGAACAATATCGCCCCAGAAATGAGGTCAATAAGCTCAAAGTAGAGCTTAGAGGATTACGAACGCAAGGATTCGACATTACCACGTATGAACGACGATTCACAGAGTTGTGCCTATTATGTCCAAGAGTGCTCGAATATGAAGAAGAGAAGATCGACGCATTTGTTAAAGGGTAACCAGAAAGGATTCAAGAAGATGTGAGTTCACACGAGCCCACCTCCATACAAAAGGCAAGCCGTATAGCTCACAAACTAGTAAACCAAATTGTGGGAAGGATTAAGGAGCAGGCGGCCGAAGAGGCCAACATGAAACAGGTCAAGAGAAAGTAGGAAGAAACCAGTGACAAGGGTCACCAATACAACAACAACAACAATCACAACCACAATCACAATAACAATCATAACAACCGCAACAACAATCGCAACAATAACCGCAATCCTAACAATAACTACAACAAACGTCCCAACAACAACAACAACTACAATAATCGTTTCAACAACAATAAAAATCCCAACAATAATGTCAACAACAATGGCAACAAAAACCAAAAACAGCCATGCCAAAGGTGTGAAGGGCATCACCCGGGGATCTACACGACATTTTGCAATAGGTGTAAAAGAAATGGTCATAGCGCGACGAAGTGTGAGGTCTACGGACTAATGTATAATAGAATTAAAGAACAAATAATGTCGGAACAAATAATGCCTCCATAGTTTGTTTTGGATGTGGAAAACCGGGCCACATTAATAGAGATTGCCCGAATAAGGGGAATACTAATGGGCAAGGCCGCGGAAGAATTTTTAATATTAATATGGCAGAAGCGCAGGAAGACTCGGAGCTTGTTACGAGTACGTTTCTTATTGACAATAAATCTGCTTATGTTTTATTTGATTCGGGTGCGGATGAAAGCTATATGAGTAGAGATTTTTGTGCTAAACTAAGTTGTCCACCGACGCCCTTGTTAATAAAATTTTACTCGAATTAGCAAACGGTTAATTAATTACAGTAGATAATATATGTCGGAATCGAGAAATTAAACTGGTTAGCGAAATGTTTAAGATTGATTTGATACCAGTAGAGTTAGGGAGTTTTGATGTGATAATCGGCATGGACTGGTTGAAAAAGGAGAGAGCAGAAATCGTATGTTACAAAAATGCAATTCGCATTGTACGAGAAAAAGGAAAACCCCTAATGGTGTACGGAGAAAAGAGCAACGCGAAGTTAAATCTTATTAGTAACCTGAAGGCGTGAAAACTAATAAGAAAAGGTTGCTATGCCGTTCTAGCACACGTCGAGAAAGTCAATACCGAAGAAAAGAACATCAATGATGTTCCCGTCGCAAAAGAATTTTCCGATGTATTTGTGACGACCCGGAAATTTCCGACCAAATTTAAACTTTAATCTTTATATTATTCCGACACGATAAGCAAAGTTTGTTAAGTTAAATCTCAAGAATTTTAAACTGTGTTCATACATTCATTATAACCTCGACCAAATTCTGACGATTCACGAACCGTTATATATAAATAGATATGTATATGTATATGTATGTATATATATATATATATATATATATATATATATATATTATAACTTAAGAATAATAATAAAGTATTAAACGTATAATACATTACACGAACGTATTTGTTTCAATATGATTTTCGACGAAATTAAAAAAAATATATATTAAATGATTGAATTATCAGAAACATTGAATTATGATTACAAGTCTCTGTTGAGAGGTCCACTATGATTTGAGAAAATCTATTCCTCTTAACGATATTTAGAATAATTTGTAAAGCTATTTATAAATAAAAACAAAAAGTGTCATTTACGAAAGTTAGACAAAAGATAGTGGAGAATTGGTTTCCATAATATTCTATTAATCTATTTTCAAACGTACAAAGACGTTTTTAGTTTAAAAAGAACTTTATTATTAAAACGTATATAACTTTTATAAATATCTAGAATCACTTTTGACAACTCATTACTTAACCAGTATAATAAATATAACGATATTTATATTTTATTTCATTAAATATATATAACGATTTAAATTAATATTATATATATTTATACGCGTATTATACATACATAGTTTTTATACTTTTACTATACTTTAACTTTACCTTTACTTTACTTTTACTTTACTTTAACTTTAATAATTCACTTTAATAATTCATACTTTAATAATTCACTTTAATAATTCATACTTTAATAATTCACTTTAATAATTCATACTTTAATAATTCACTTTAACAATTCATAATTTAATAATTCACTTTATTAATTCATACTTTAATAATTCACTTTAATAATTCAAAAATCTATTATAAATAGAATTCAATAGGTTTCATTATTTCATAGAAACTTGAAAATATATTTATCTAAATTCTCTCAATCGATTTATATATATATATATATATATATATATATATATATATATATATATATATATATATATTTGCTCTGTATTATTTCAAGATATTATTAGTATACATAAAATATTACGACGGAGAGCTGTCCGAGTGATTTCAAAATAGTTTTTTTTGAATGAGTCGAAGCTAAGGAAATTATGGGTTATAGCTATGGAGGTGATGGGTATTGTTCATGGGTATGCTCGTGAGGTCAATCTAGTGTTTATCATCTCCGTTGCGTCTACGTACTTTTCTGCAATATTGAATCTCAATATTGATATGTTCGTGAATTCGAGGCCAACCTTGCACTTGTTAAATGACGTTATATGTATTTTTACTACGAAATACAGTATTGTGAGTTTCATTTGCTCCCTTTTATATATATTTTTGGGACTGAGAATACATGCGCTGTTTTTATAAATGTTTTACGAAATAGGCACAAGTATTAAAACTAATTCTATGTGGGTTTAAACCAGAAATATACCCTTAGCTTGGTAACATTAAACTACTTGTCTATGTACGGTAGGCGCGAATCCTAAAGATAGATCTATTGGGCCTGACAAACCCCATCCTGACTATAGGATGCTTTAGTACTTCGAGGTTATTTTAAGCACACCTGATCTGGTGTACTTCAGAGGGTAAAATGAAATGTCCCGTTCTTATTGATTAAAAACGTTCCATATTAATTGATTTCGTTGCGAGGTTTTGACCTCTATATGAGACGTTTTTCAAAGACTGCATTCATTTTTAAAACAAACCATAACCTTTATTTCATAAATAAAGGTTTAAAAAGCTTTACGTAGATTATCAAATAATGATAATCTAAAATATCCTGTTAACACACGACCATTACATAATGGTTTACAATACAAATATGTTACATCGAAATCAGTTTCTTGAATGCAGTTTTTACACAATATCATACAAACATGGACTCCAAATCTTGTCCTTATTTTAGTATGCAACAGCGGAAGCTCTTAATATTCACCTGAGAATAAACATGCTTTAAACGTCAACAAAAAATGTTGGTGAGTTATAGGTTTAACCTATATATATCAAATCGTAACAATAGACCACAAGATTTCATATTTCAATACACATCCCATACATAGAGATAAAAATCATTCAAATGGTGAACACCTGGTAACCGACATTAACAAGATGCATATATAAGAATATCCCCATCATTCCGGGACACCCTTCGGATATGATATAAATTTTGAAGTACTAAAGCATCCGGTACTTTGGATAGGGTTTGTTAGGCCCAATAGATCTATCTTTAGGATTCGCATCAATTAGGGTGTCTGTTCCCTAATTCTTAGATTACCAGACTTAATAAAAAGGGGCATATTCGATTTCGATAATTCAACCATAGAATGTAGTTTCACGTACTTGTGTCTATTTTGTAAATCATTTATAAAACCTGCATGTATTCTCATCCCAAAAATATTATATTTTAAAAGTGGGACTATAACTCACTTTCACAGATTTTTAATTCGTCGGGAAGTAAGACTTGGCCACTGGTTGATTCACGAACCTATAACAATATATACATATATATCAAAGTATGTTCAAAATATATTTACAACACTTTTAATATATTTTGATGTTTTAAGTTTATTAAGTCAGCTGTCCTCGTTAATAACCTACAACTAGTTGTCCACAGTTAGATGTACAGAAATAAATCGATAAATATTATCTTGAATCAATCCACAACCCAGTGTATACGTATCTCAGTATTGATCACAACTCAAACTATATATATTTTGGAATCAACCTCAACCCTGTATAGCTAACTCCAACATTCACATATATAGTGTCTATGGTTGTTCCGAAATATATATAGATGTGTCGACATGATAGGTCGAAACATTGTATACATGTCTATGGTATCTCAAGATTACATAATATACAATACAAGTTGATTAAGTTATGGTTGGAATAGATTTGTTACCAATTTTCACGTAGCTAAAATGAGACAAATTATCCAATCTTGTTTTACCCATAACTTCTTCATTTTAAATCCGTTTTGAGTGAATCAAATTGCTATGGTTTCATATTGAACACTATTTTATGAATCTAAACAGAAAAATATAGGTTTATAGTCGGAAAAATAAGTTACAAGTCGTTTTTGTAAAGGTAGTCATTTCAGTCGAAAGAACGACGTCTAGATGACCATTTCAGAAAACATACTTCCACTTTGAGTTTAACCATAATTTTTGGATATAGTTTCATGTTCATAATAAAAATCATTTTCTCAGAATAATAACTTTTAAATCAAAGTTTATCATAGTTTTTAATTAACTAACCCAAAACAGCCCGCGGTGTTACTACGACGGCGTAAATCCGGTTTTACGGTATTTTTTGTGTTTCCAGGTTTTAAATCATTAAGTTAGCATATCATATAGATATAGAACATGTGTTTAGTTAATTTTAAAAGTCAAGTTAGAAGGATTAACTTTTGTTTGCGAACAAGTTTAGAATTAACTAAACTATGTTCTAGTGATTACGAGTTTAAACCTTCGAATAAGATAGTTTTATATATATGAATTGAATGATGTTATGAACATCATTACTACCTCAAGTTTAGTAGGTAAACCTACTGGAATTGACAATAAATGATCTAGCTTCAAAGGATCTTGGATGGCTTGAAAGTTCTTGAAGTAGGATCATGACACAAAAACAAGTTCAAGTAAGATTTTTACTCGATTTAAGATAGTTTATAGTTATAGAAATTGAATCAAAGTTTGAATATGAATATTACCTTGAATAAGAAAGATAACCTACTGTATATAACAAAGGTTTCTTGATCTTAGATGATTACTTGGAATGGATTAGAAAGCTTGGAAGTAAATTAGTAAACTTGAAGGGATTTTTGAAGTGTTCTTGAAGTGTTCTTCCTATGATGATTATAGCTTGATTCTTGAAGTGATTTTTGATGAAGATGATGATTAACTACTATGAAAATACGTTCATAATAGTGTGTGTGTGTTGAGAGAGAATTAGAAAGAGAATTGGAAGTGAAATGGAGTGAATGATGAGTGGTAATTGGTGAGTGGTGAGTGGGGTTAAAAGGAGTTCTAGTTAGTTGACTAGCTCATGGTAGAAGTTAAAATTGATTAGTCATACATGACATAATCAAGAGTGGAATCCCATGCTAGTTCCTATTGGTATATACCCATAGTAAGTACGTTTTGAAGCTGTGTATAATACGGGTAAGAATACGACTAGAATTCTTGATGAAAGAAAAGAATGGGAAAGTAACTGTAACCATTTTTGTTAAGTATGAGTGTTTTGATATATGTCTTGAAGTCTTCCAAAAGTATTTTAATACATCTAAATACACTACATGTATATACATTTTAACTGAGTCGTTAAGTCATCGTTAGTCGTTACATGTAAGTGTTGTTTTGAAACCTTTAAGTTAACGATCTCAATTAATGTTGTTAACCCATTGTTTATTATATCTAATGAGATGTTAAATTATTATATTATCATGATATTATGATATATTAATATATCTTAATATGATATATATACATTTAAATGTCGTTACAACGATAATCGTTACATATATGTCTCGTTTCGAAATCCTTAAGTTAGTAGTCTTGTTTATATGTATATAATTCATTGTTAATATACTTATGGAGATACTTACTTATCATAATCTCATGTTAACCATATGTATATCCATATATATATCGTCATGTCGTTTTTACAAGTTTTAACGTTCGTGAATCGCCGGTCAACTTGGGTGGTCAATTGTCTATATGAAACATATTTCAATTAATCAAGTCTTAACAAGTTTGATTGCTTAATATGTTGGAAACATTTAATCATGTAAATATCAATCTCAATTAATATATATAAACATGGAAAAGTTCGGGTCACTACAGTACCTACCCGTTAAATAAATTTTGCCCCGAAATTTTAAGCTGTTGAAGGTGTTGACGAATCTTCTGGAAATAGATGCGGGTATTTCTTCTTCATCTGATCTTCACGCTCCCAGGTGAACTCAGGTCCTCTACGAGCATTCCATCGAACCTTAACAATTGGTATCTTGTTTTGCTTAAGTCTTTTAACCTCACGATCCATTATTTCGATGGGTTCTTCGATGAATTGAAGTTTTTCGTTGATTTGGATTTCATCTAACGGAATAGTGAGATCTTCTTTAGCAAAACATTTCTTCAAATTCGAGACGTGGAAAGTGTTATGTACAGCCGTGAGTTGTTGAGGTAACTCAAGTCTGTAAGCTACTGGTCCGACACGATCAATAATCTTGAATGGTCCAATATACCTTGGATTTAATTTCCCTCGTTTACCAAATCGAACAACGCCTTTCCAAGGTGCAACTTTAAGCATGACCATCTCTCCAATTTCAAATTCTATATCTTTTCTTTTAATGTCAGCGTAGCTCTTTTGTCGACTTTGGACGGTTTTCAACCGTTTTTGAATTTGGATGATCTTCTCGGTAGTTTCTTGTATAATCTCCGGTCCCGTAATCTGTCTATCCCCCACTTTACTCCAACAAATCAGAGACCTGCACTTTCTACCATAAAGTGCTTCAAACGGCGCCATCTCAATGCTTGAATGGTAGCTGTTGTTGTAGGAAAATTCTGCTAACGGTAGATGTCGATCCCAACTGTTTCCGAAATCAATAACACATGCTCGTAGCATGTCTTCAAGCGTTTGTATCGTCCTTTCGCTCTGCCCATCAGTTTGTGGATGATAGGCAGTACTCATGTCTAGACGAGTTCCTAATGCTTGCTGTAATGTCTGCCAGAATCTTGAAATAAATCTGCCATCCCTATCAGAGATAATAGAGATTGGTATTCCATGTCTGGAGACGACTTCCTTCAAATACAGTCGTGCTAACTTCTCCATCTTGTCATCTTCTCTTATTGGTAGGAAGTGTGCTGATTTGGTGAGACGATCAACTATTACCCAAATAGTATCAAAACCACTTGCAGTCCTTGGCAATTTAGTGATGAAATCCATGGTAATGTTTTCCCATTTCCATTCCGGGATTTCGGGTTGTTGAAGTAGACCTGATGGTTTCTGATGCTCAGCTTTGACCTTAGAACACGTCAAACATTCTCCTACGTATTTAGCAACATCGGCTTTCATACCCGGCCACCAAAAATGTTTCTTGAGATCCTTGTACATCTTCCCCGTTCCAGGATGTATTGAGTATCTGGTTTTATGAGTTTCTCTAAGTACCATTTCTCTCATATCTCCAAATTTTGGTACCCAAATCCTTTCAGCCCTATACCGGGTTCCGTCTTCCCGAATATTAAGATGCTTCTCCGATCCTTTAGGTATTTCATCCTTTAAATTTCCCTATTTTAAAACTCCTTGTTGCGCCTCCTTTATTTGAGTAGTAAGGTTATTATGAATCATTATATTCATAGATTTTACTCGAATGGGTTCTCTGTCCTTCCTGCTCAAGGCATCGGCTACCACATTTGCCTTCCCCGGGTGGTAACGAATCTCAAAGTCGTAATCATTCAATAATTCAATCCACCTACGCTGCCTCATATTCAGTTGTTTCTGATTAAATATGTGTTGAAGACTTTTGTGGTCGGTATATATAATACTTTTGACCCCATATAAGTAGTGCCTCCAAGTATTTAATGCAAAAACAACCGCGCCTAATTCCAAATCATGCGTCGTATAATTTTGTTCGTGAATCTTCAATTGTCTAGACGCATAAGCAATCACCTTCGTTCGTTGCATTAATACACAACCGAGACCTTGCTTTGATGCGTCACAATAAATCACAAAATCATCATTCCCTTCAGGCAATGACAATATTGGTGCCGTAGTTAGCTTTTTCTTCAATAACTGAAACGCTTTCTCTTGTTCATCATTCCATTCAAATTTCTTCCCTTTATGCATTAATGCAGTCAAGGGTTTTGCTATTTTGGAGAAATCTTGGATGAATCTTCTGTAGTAACCAGCCAATCCTAAAAATTGACGTATATGCTTCGGAGTTTTTGGGGTTTTCTACTTTTCAACGGTTTCGATCTTTGCCGGGTCCACCTGGATACCTTCTTTGTTCACTATGTGACCGAGGAATTGAACTTCTTCCAACCAAAATGCACACTTTGAAAACTTAGCGTACAGTTTTTCTTTCCTCAATACTTCTAGCACTTTTCTCAAATGTTCTTCGTGTTCTTGATCATTCTTTGAGTAAATAAGTATGTCATCGATGAAAACAATGACAAACTTGTCAAGATATGGCCCACACACTCGGTTCATAAGGTCCATGAACACAGCTGGTGCATTAGTTAAACCAAACAGCATGACCATAAACTCGTAATGACCGTAACGTGTTCTGAAAGCAGTCTTTGGAATATCATCTTCTTTCACCCGCATTTGATGATACCCGGAACGTAAGTCAATCTTTGAATAAACAGACGAGCCTTGTAGTTGATCAAATAAGTCATCGATTCTCGGTAGTGGGTAGCGGTTCTTGATGGTAAGTTTGTTCAACTCTCGGTAGTCGATACACAACCTGAATGTACCATCTTTCTTCTTGACAAACAAAACAGGAGCTCCCCACGGTGACGTGCTTGGTCGAATGAAACCACGCTCTAAAAGTTCTTGTAATTGGTTTTGCAGTTCTTTAATCTCACTGGGTGCGAGTCTGTAAGGAGCACGAGCTATTGGTGCAGCTCCTGGTACAAGATCTATTTGAAATTCAACGGATCGATGTGGGGGTAATCCCGGTAATTCTTTCGGAAATACATCGGGAAATTCTTTTGCAATGGGAACATCATTGATGCTCTTTTCTTCAGTTTGTACTTTCTCGACGTGTGCTAGAATAGCATAGCAACCTTTTTTTATTAGTTTTTGTGCCTTCAAATTACTAATAAGATGTAGCTTCGTGTTGCCTTTTTCTCCGTACACCATTAAGGGTTTTTCTTTTTCTCGTATAATGCGAATTGCATTTTTGTAACAAACGATCTCTGCTTTCACTTCTTTCAACCAGTCCATACCGATTATCACATCAAAACTCCCTAACTCTACTGGTATCAAATCAATCTTAAATGTTTCGCTAACCAGTTTAATTTCTCGATTCCGACATATATTATCTGCTGAAATTAATTTACCATTTGCTAATTTGAGTAAAAATTTACTATCCAAAGGCGTCAATGGACAACTTAATTTAGCACAAAAATCTCTACTCATATAGCTTCTATCCGCACCCGAATCAAATAAAACGTAAGCAGATTTATTGTCAATAAGAAACGTACCCGTAACAAGCTCCGGGTCTTCCTGTGCCTCTGCCGCATTAATATTGAAAACTCTTCTGCGGCCTTGTCCATTCGTGTTCTCCTGGTTCGGGCAATTTCTAATAATGTGGCCCAGTTTTCCACATTTATAACAAACTACATTGGCATAACTTGCTCCGACACTACTTGCTCCGCCATTACTCGTTCCGACACCATTTGTTCCTTTCGTTCTATTAACCCCTGGTCCGTAGACCTCACACTTTGCCGCGCTATGACCATTTCTTTTACACTTGTTGCAAAATTTGGTGCAGAACCCCGAGTGATACTTTTCACACCTTTGGCATAGCTGCTTCTGATTGTTGTTGTTGTTGCGGTTATTATTGTTGTTGGGATGATTATTGTAGTTGCTGCTGTTGTTGTTGTTGTTGTTGAGCCGTTTGTTGTAGTTGCGATTGATGTTGCAATTGTTGGGATAATTATTGCGATTATTGTTGTAATTACTGTTGTTGTTGTATTGGTGATTCTTATCACCATTTTCCTCCCACTTTCTTTTGACTTGCTTCACATTGGCCTCTTCAGCAGTCTGTTCTTTAATTCTTTCTTCAATCTGGTTCACTAGTTTGTGAGCCATTCTACATGCCTGTTGTATGGAGGCGGGCTCGTGTGAACTTATATCTTCTTGGATTCTTTCCGGTAATCCTTTCACAAATGCGTCGATCTTCTCTTCCTCATCTTCGAATGCTCCCGGACACAATAGGCACAATTCTGTGAATCGTCTTTCGTACGTGGTAATATCAAATCCTTGGGTTCGTAACCCTCTAAGTTCTGTCTTGAGCTTATTGACCTCGGTTCTGGGACGGTACTTCTCGTTCATCAAGTGCTTGAATGCTGACCACGGTAGTGCGTACGCATCATCTTGTCCTACTTGCTCTAGATAGGTATTCCACCATGTTAATGCAGAACCTGTGAAGGTATGCGTAGCGTACTTCACTTTGTCCTCTTCAGTACACTTACTTATGGCAAACACCGATTCGACCTTCTCGGTCCACCGTTTCAATCCGATCGGTCCTTCGGTTCCATCAAATTCCAAATGTTTGCAGGCAGTGAATTCTTTGTAGGTGCATCCTACACGATTTCCTGTACTGCTAGATCCAAGGTTATTGTTGGTATGTAGCGCAGCCTGTACTGCGGCTATGTTTGAAGCTAGAAAAGTACAGAATTCCTCTTCATTCATATTCACGGTGTGTCGAGTAGTCGGTGCCATTTCCTTCAAAATAGTCAAATGGAACAAGTTAATCATACAGAATATTAAGAGTAGTTAATAGTATTTCGTAGCATAATATGAACTCATTTATAAAAGCTTTTTCTTCATATTAGCGTTTTATAAGTTTAAATTCGGGTAGTACCTACCCGTTAAGTTCATACTTAGTAGCTAATATACAATTCAACTACTACAATTCTATATGAAAAACTGATTATAATAATATTCCGCGTTCAAACTTTTACACAATATTTTACAAACTTACAATACCGCTTATTTTACATATAGCATGAAATATAGCACAAAATAAATTTGATACAAGATGGTTGTGAAGATAATTCTAGCTAGTACACAAGTCGTTCAGCAAAGGCAATAAAGACACGTAATTCATACGTCCAGAAACAAGTCATGCATTCTGGTTTTACTAGGATTACTTCCCATCCTTGGTCTTGTGGAACATAACCGTTATGGCCGTTGATAAGACAGCGTGTTGTAACGTTGTCAAAGGGACGAGGGTTACGTAATGTCCAACAGTCCCGTAACAATCTAAAAACCTCATTTCTTACCCCAATTACCGACTCTGTCACTTGTGGGAACGTTTTGTTTAATAGTTGTAGCCCGATGTTCTTGTTCTCACTTTGGTGAGAAGCGAACATTACTAATCCGTAAGCATAACATGCTTCTTTATGTTGCATGTTAGCCGCTTTTTCTAAATCACGAAGTCCAATATTCGGATATATTGAGTCAAAATAATTTCTTAACCCATTGCGTAAAATAGCATTTGGGTTCCCCGCAATATATGCGTCAAAGTAAACACATCGTAACTTATGGATTTCCCAATGTGATATCCCCCATCTTTCGAACGAAAGCCTTTTATAAACCAAGACATTCTTGGAACGTTCTTCGAATGTCTTACAAACCAATCTCTCCTTAAATAGTTGTGCCGAAGAATTCTGACCGACTCTAGACAAGATTTCATCAATCATGTCTCCGGGTAGGTCTCTTAAAATATTGGGTTGTCTATCCATTTTGTGTTTTTATACTGTAAAATAGACAAGAGTTAGATTCATAAAAAAAAATACTTATTAATACAAGCAATTTTTACATATATCATAAAGCATAAGCACACTATATTACATATATTACACCACACGAATACAACTATCTTATTCCGACTCGCTTGTTTCTTCTTCTTCGGTTTTGGTTCGTTTTGCCAAGTTTCTAGGGATATATGATGTTCCCCTAATACGAGCCGTCGTTTTCCACATTGGTTTAGAAAAACCTGGTGGTTTAGAGGTTCCCGGGTCATTGTTACAACTTAAGGACTTCGGGGGTTGACGATACATATAAAGTTCATCGGGGTTGAAATTAAATTTCTCTATTTTTATGCCCTTTCCCTTATTATTTTCTTTTGCCTTTTTAAATTCAGTTGGGGAAATTTCTATAACATCATCGGAATTCTCGTCGGAATCCGATTCATCGGAGAATTGGTAATCCTCCCAATATTTTGCTTCCTTGGCGGAAAACACCATTGACCATAATTAACCTTGGTCAGTTGGTTGAGGATTTTATTTTACTTAACCGTTTTATTATTTCCCCCACCGGTTCTATTTCTTCATCCGGTTCTGATTCTTCTTCCAGGTCCGATTCTTCTTCCGGTTCCGACTCTTCTTCCGGTTCCTCTTCGGGAACTTGTGAATCAGTCCACGAATCATTCCAATTTACATTTGACTCTTCATTAATATTAGGTGAGTCAATGGGACTTGTTCTAGAGGTAGACATCTATCACATAATATCAAACACGTTAAGAGATTAATATATCACATAATATTCACATGTTAAAAATATATAGTTTCCAACAAAATTTGTTAAGCAATCATTTTTCAAGTAAACACGGTCGAAGTCCAGACTCACTAATGCATCCTAACAAACTCGATAAGACACACTAATGCAAAATTCTGGTTCTCTAAGACCAACGCTCGGATACCAACTGAAATGTCCCGTTCTTATTGATTAAAAACGTTCCATATTAATTGATTTCGTTGCGAGGTTTTGACCTCTATATGAGACGTTTTTCAAAGACTGCATTCATTTTTAAAACAAACCATAACCTTTATTTCATAAATAAAGGTTTAAAAAGCTTTACGTAGATTATCAAATAATGATAATCTAAAATATCCTGTTAACACACGACCATTACATAATGGTTTACAATACAAATATGTTACATCGAAATCAGTTTCTGGAATGCAGTTTTTACACAATATCATACAAACATGGACTCCAAATCTTGTCCTTATTTTAGTATGCAACAGCGGAAGCTCTTAATATTCACCTGAGAATAAACATGCTTTAAACGTCAACAAAAAATGTTGGTGAGTTATAGGTTTAACCTATATATATTAAATCGTAACAATAGACCACAAGATTTCATATTTCAATACACATCCCATACATAGAGATAAAAATCATTCAAATGGTGAACACCTGGTAACCGACATTAACAAGATGCATATATAAGAATATCCCCATCATTTCGGGACACCCTTCGGATATGATATAAATTTCGAAGTACTAAAGCATCCGGTACTTTGGATGGGGTTTGTTAGGCCCAATAGATCTATCTTTAGGATTCGCGTCAATTAGGGTGTCTGTTCCCTAATTCTTAGATTACCAGACTTAATAAAAAGGGGCATATTCGATTTTGATAATTCAACCATAGAATGTAGTTTCACGTACTTGTATCTATTTTGTAAAGCATTTATAAAACCTGCATGTATTCTCATCCCAAAAATATTATATTTTAAAAGTGGGACTATAACTCACTTTCACAGATTTTTAATTCGTCGGGAAGTAAGACTTGGCCACTGGTTGATTCATGAACCTATAACAATATATACATATATATCAAAGTATGTTCAAAATATATTTACAACACTTTTAATATATTTTGATGTTTTAAGTTTATTAAGTCAGCTGTCCTCGTTAATAACCTACAACTAGTTGTCCACAGTTAGATGTACAGAAATAAATCGATAAATATTATCTCGAATCAATCCACGACCCAGTGTATACCTATCTCAGTATTGATCACAACTCAAACTATATATATTTTGGAATCAACCTCAACCCTGTATAGCTAACTCCAACATTCACATATAGAGTGTCTATGGTTGTTCCGAAATATATATAGATGTGTCGACAAGATAGGTCGAAACATTGTATACGTGTCTATGGTATCTCAAGATTACATAATATACAATACAAGTTGATTAAGTTATGGTTGGAATAGATTTGTTACCAATTTTCACGTAGCTAAAATGAGACAAATTATCCAATCTTGTTTTACCCATAACTTCTTCATTTTAAATCCGTTTTGAGTGAATCAAATTGCTATGGTTTCATATTGAACACTATTTTATGAATCTAAACAGAAAAAGTATAGGTTTATAGTCGGAAAAATAAGTTACAAGTAGTTTTTGTAAAGGTAGTCATTTCAGTCGAAAGAACGACGTCTAGATGACCATTTCAGAAAACATACTTCCACTTTGAGTTTAACCATAATTTTTGGATATAGTTTCATGTTCATAATAAAAATCATTTTCTCAGAATAACAACTTTTAAATCAAAGTTTATCATAGTTTTTAATTAACTAACCCAAAACAACCCGCGGTGTTACTACGACGGCGTAAATCCGGTTTTACGGTATTTTTCGTGTTTCCAGGTTTTAAATCATTAAGTTAGCATATAATATAGATATAGAACATGTGTTTAGTTAATTTTAAAAGTCAAGTTAGAAGGATTAACTTTTGTTTGCGAACAAGTTTAGAATTAACTAAACTATGTTCTAGTGATTACGAGTTTAAACCTTCGAATAAGATAGTTTTATATATATGAATCGAATGATGTTATGAACATCATTACTACCTCAAGTTTAGTAGGTAAACCTACTAGAGGTGACAAGAAATGATCTAGCTTCAAAGGATCTTGGATGGCTTGAAAGTTCTTGAAGTAGGATCATGACACAAAAACAAGTTCAAGTAAGATTTTTACTCGATTTAAGATAGTTTATAGTTATAGAAATTGAATCAAAGTTTGAATATGAATATTACCTTGAATAAGAAAGATAACCTACTGTATATAACAAAGGTTTCTTGATCTTAGATGATTACTTGGAATGGATTAGAAAGCTTGGAAGTAAATTAGTAAACTTGAAGGGATTTTTGAAGTGTTCTTGAAGTGTTCTTCCTATGATGATTATAGCTTGATTCTTGAAGTGATTTTTGATGAAGATGATGATTAACTACTGGAAAAATACATTCATAATAGTGTGTGTGTGTGTTGAGAGAGAATTAGAAAGAGAATTGGAAGTGAAATGGAGTGAATGATGAGTGGTAATTGGTGAGTGGTGAGTGGGGTTAAAAGGAGTTCTAGTTAGTTGACTAGCTCATGGTAGAAGTTAAAATTGATTAGTCATACATGACATAATCAAGAGTGGAATCCCATGCTAGTTACTATTGGTATATACCCATAGTAAGTACGTTTTGAAGCTGTGTATAATACGGGTAAGAATACGACTAGAATTCTTGATGAAAGAAAAGAATGGGAAAGTAACTGTAACCATTTTCGTTAAGTATGAGTGTTTTGATATATGTCTTGAAGTCTTCCAAAAGTATTTTAATACATCTAAATACACTACATGTATATACATTTTAACTGAGTCGTTAAGTCATCGTTAGTCGTTACATGTAAGTGTTGTTTTGAAACCTTTAAGTTAACGATCTCAATTAATGTTGTTAACCCATTGTTTATTATATCTAATGAGATGTTAAATTATTATATTATCATGATATTATGATATATTAATATATCTTAATATGATATATATACATTTAAATGTCGTTACAACGATAATCGTTACATATATGTCTCGTTTCGAAATCCTTAAGTTAGTAGTCTTGTTTATATGTATATAATTCATTGTTAATATACTTATGGAGATACTTACTTATCATAATCTCATGTTAACCATATGTATATCCATATATATATCGTCATGTCGTTTTTACAAGTTTTAACGTTCGTGAATCGCCGGTCAACTTGGGTGGTCAATTGTCTATATGAAACATATTTCAATTAATCAAGTCTTAAAAAGTTTGATTGCTTAATATGTTGGAAACATTTAATCATGTAAATATCAATCTCAATTAATATATATAAACATGGAAAAGTTCGGGTCACTACTGTACCTACCCGTTAAATAAATTTCGCCCCAAAATTTTAAGCTGTTGAAGATGTTGACGAATCTTCTGGAAATAGATGCGGGTATTTCTTCTTCATCTGATCTTCACACTCCCAGGTGAACTCAGGTCCTCTACGAGCATTCCATCGAACCTTAACAATTGGTATCTTGTTTTGCTTAAGTCTTTTAACCTCACGATCCATTATTTCGACGGGTTCTTCGATGAATTGAAGTTTTTCGTTGATTTGGATTTCATCTAACGGAATAGTGAGATCTTTTTTAGCAAAACATTTCTTCAAATTCGAGACGTGGAAAGTGTTATGTACAGCCGTGAGTTGTTGAGGTAACTCAAGTCGGTAAGCTACTGGTCCGACACGATCAATAATCTTGAATGGTCCAATATACCTTGGATTTAATTTCCCTCGTTTACCAAATCGAACAACGCCTTTCCAAGGTGCAACTTTAAGCATGACCATCTCTCCAATTTCAAATTCTATATCTTTTCTTTTAATGTCAGCGTAGCTCTTTTGTCGACTTTGGACGGTTTTCAACCGTTGTTGAATTTGGATGATCTTCTCGGTAGTTTCTTGTATAATCTCCGATCCCGTAATCTGTCTATCCCCCACTTCACTCCAACAAATCGGAGACCTGCACTTTCTACCATAAAGTGCTTCAAACAGCGCCATCTCAATGCTTGAATGGTAGCTGTTGTTGTAGGAAAATTCTGCTAACGGTAGATGTCGATCCCAACTGTTTCCGAAATCAATAACACATGCTCGTAGCATGTCTTCAAGCGTTTGTACCATCCTTTCGCTCTGCCCATCAGTTTGTGGATGATAGGCAGTACTCATGTCTAGACGAGTTCCTAATGCTTGCTGTAATGTCTGCCAGAATCTTGAAATAAATCTGCCATCCCTATCAGAGATAATAGAGATTGGTATTCCATGTCTGGAGATGACTTCCTTCAAATACAGTCATGCTAACTTCTCCATCTTGTCATCTTCTCTTATTGGCAGGAAGTGTGCTGATTTGGTGAGACGATCAACTATTACCCAAATAGTATCAAAACCACTTGCAGTCCTTGGCAATTTAGTGATGAAATCCATGGTAATATTTTCCCATTTCCATTCCGGGATTTCAGGTTGTTGAAGTAGACCTGATAGTTTCTGATGCTCAGCTTTGACCTTAGAACACGTCAAACATTATCCTACGTATTTAGCAACATCGGCTTTCATACCCGGCCACTAAAAATGTTTCTTGAGATCCTTGTACATCTTCCCCGTTCCAGGATGTATTGAGTATCTGGTTTTATGAGTTTCTCTAAGTACCATTTCTCTCATATCTCCAAATTTTGGTACCCAAATCCTTTCAGCCCTATACCGGGTTCCGTCTTCCCGAATATTAAGATGCTTCTCCGATCCTTTAGGTATTTCATCCTTTAAATTTCCCTATTTTAAAACTCCTTGTTGCGCCTCCTTTATTTGAGTAGTAAGGTTATTATGAATCATTATATTCATAGATTTTACTCGAATGGGTTCTCTGTCCTTCCTGCTCAAGGCATCGGCTACCACATTTGCCTTCCCCGGGTGGTAACGAATCTCAAAGTCGTAATCATTCAATAATTCAATCCACTTACGCTGCCTCATATTCAGTTGTTTCTGATTAAATATGTGTTGAAGACTTTTGTGGTCGGTATATATAATACTTTTGACCCCATATAAGTAGTGCCTCCAAGTCTTTAATGCAAAAACAACCGCGCCTAATTCCAAATCATGCGTCGTATAATTTTGTTCGTGAATCTTCAATTGTCTAGACGCATAAGCAATCACCTTCATTCGTTGCATTAATACACAACCGAGACCTTGCTTTGATGCGTCACAATAAATCACAAAATCATCATTCCCTTCAGGCAATGACAATATTGGTGCCGTAGTTAGCTTTTTCTTCAATAACTGAAACGCTTTCTCTTGTTCATCATTCCATTCAAATTTCTTCCCTTTATGCGTTAATGCAGTCAAGGGTTTTGCTATTTTGGAGAAATCTTGGATGAATCTTCTGTAGTAACCAGCCAATCCTAAAAATTGACGTATATGCTTCGGAGTTTTTGGGGTTTCCCACTTTTCAACTGTTTCGATCTTTGCCGGGTCCACCTGGATACCTTCTTTGTTCACTATGTGACCGAGGAATTGAACTTCTTCCAACCAAAATGCACACTTTGAAAACTTAGCGTACAGTTTTTCTTTCCTCAATACTTCTAGCACTTTTCTCAAATGTTCTTCGTATTCTTGATCATTCTTTGAGTAAATAAGTATGTCATCGATGAAAACAATGACAAACTTGTCAAGATATGGCCCACACACTCGGTTCATAAGGTCCATGAACACAGCTGGTGCATTAGTTAAACCAAACGGCATGACCATAAACTCGTAATGACCGTAACGTGTTCTGAAAGCAGTCTTTGGAATATCATCTTCTTTCACCCGCATTTGATGATACCCGGAACATAAGTCAATCTTTGAATAAACAGACGAGCCTTGTAGTTGATCAAATAAGTCGTCGATTCTCGGTAGTGGGTAGCGGTTCTTGATGGTAAGTTTGTTCAACTCTCGGTAGTCGATACACAACCTGAATGTAACATCTTTCTTCTTGACAAACAAAACAGGAGCTCCCCACGGTGACGTGCTTGGTCGAATGAAACCACGCTCTAAAAGTTCTTGTAATTAGCTTTGCAGTGCTTTCATCTCGCTGGGTGCGAGTCTGTAAGGAGCACGAGCTATTGGTGCAGCTCCTGGTACAAGATCTATTTGAAATTCAACGGATCGATGTGGGGGTAATCCCGGTAATTCTTTCGGAAATACATCGGGAAATTCTTTTGCAATGGGAACATCATTGATGCTCTTTTCTTCAGTTTGTACTTTCTCGACGTGTGCTAGAATAGCATAGCAACCTTTTCTTATTAGTTTTTGTGCCTTCAAATTACTAATAAGATGTAGCTTCGTGTTGCCCTTTTCTCCGTACACCATTAAGGGTTTTCCTTTTTCTCGTATAATGCGAATTGCATTTTTGTAACAAACGATCTCTGCTTTCACTTCTTTCAACCAGTCCATACCGATTATCACATCAAAACTCCCTAACTCTACTGGTATCAAATCAATCTTAAATGTTTCGCTAACCAGTTTAATTTCTCAATTCCGACATATATTATCTGCTGAAATTAATTTACCATTTGCTAATTCGAGTAAAAATTTACTATCCAAAGGCGTCAATGGACAACTTAATTTATCACAAAAATCTCTACTCATATAGCTTCTATCCGCACCCGAATCAAATAAAACGTAAGCAGATTTATTGTCAATAAGAAACGTACCCGTAACAAGCCCCGGGTCTTCCTGTGCCTCTGCCGCATTAATATTGAAAACTCTTCCGCGGCCTTGTCCATTCGTGTTCTCCTGGTTCGGGCAATTTCTAATAATGTGGCCCGGTTTTCCACATTTATAACAAACTACATTGGCATAACTTGCTCCGACACAACTTGCTCCGCCATTACTCGTTCCGACACCATTTGTTCCTTTCGTTCTATTAACCCCTGGTCCGTAGACCTCACACTTTGCCGCGCTATGACCATTTCTTTTACACTTGTTGCAAAATTTGGTGCAGAACCCCGAGTGATACTTTTCACACCTTTGGCATAGCTGCTTCTGATTGTTGTTGTTGTTGCGGTTATTATTGTTGTTGGGATGATTATTGTAGTTGTTGTTGTTGTTGTTGTTGTTGTTGTTGTTGTTGTTGTTGTTGTTGTTGGGCCGTTTGTTGTAGTTGCGATTGATGTTGCGATTGTTGGGATAATTATTGCGATTATTGTTGTAATTACTGTTGTTGTTGTATTGGTGATTCTTATCACCGTTTTCCTCCCACTTTCTTTTGACTTGCTTCACATTGGCCTCTTCAGCAGTCTGTTCTTTAATTCTTTCTTCAATCTGGTTCACTAGTTTGTGAGCCATTCTACATGCCTGTTGTATGGAGGCGGGCTCGTGTGAACTTATATCTTCTTGGATTCTTTCCGGTAATCCTTTCACAAATGCGTCGATCTTCTCTTCCTCATCTTCGAATGCTCCCGGACACAATAGGCACAATTCTGTGAATCGTCTTTCGTACATGGTAATATCAAATCCTTGGGTTCGTAACCCTCTAAGTTCTGTCTTGAGCTTATTGACCTCGGTTCTGGGACGGTACTTCTCGTTCATCAAGTGCTTGAATGCTGACCACGGTAGTGCGTACGCATCGTCTTGTCCTACTTGCTCTAGATAGGTATTCCACCATGTTAATGCAGAACCTGTGAAGGTATGTGTAGCATACTTCACTTTGTCCTCTTCAGTACACTTACTTATGGCAAACACCGATTCGACCTTCTCGGTCCACTGTTTCAATCCGATCGGTCCTTCGGTTCCATCAAATTCCAAAGGTTTGCAGGCAGTGAATTCTTTGTAGGTGCATCCTACACGATTTCCTGTACTGCTAGATCCAAGGTTATTGTTGGTATGTAGCGCAGCCTGTACTGCGGCTATGTTTGAAGCTAGAAAAGTACGGAATTCCTCTTCATTCATATTCACGGTGTGTCGAGTAGTCGGTGCCATTTCCTTCAAAATAGTCAAATGGAACAAGTTAATCATACAGAATATTAAGAGTAGTTAATAGTATTTCGTAGCATAATATGAACTCATTTATAAAAGCTTTTTCTTCATATTAGCGTTTTATAAGTTTAAATTCGGGTAGTACCTACCCGTTAAGTTCATACTTAGTAGCTAATATACAATTCAACTACTACAATTCTATATGAAAAACTGATTATAATAATATTCCGCGTTCAAACTTTTACACAATATTTTACAAACTTACAATACCGCTTATTTTACATATAGCATGAAATATAGCACACAATAAATTTGATACAAGATGGTTGTGAAGATAATTCTAGCTAGTACACAAGTCGTTCAGCAAAGGCAATAAAGACACGTAATTCATACGTCCAGAAACAAGTCATGCATTCTGGTTTTACTAGGATTACTTCCCATCCTTGGTCTTGTGGAACATAACCGTTATGGCCGTTGATAAGACAGCGTGTTGTAACGTTGTCAAAGGGACGAGGGTTACGTAATGTCCAACAGTCCCGTAACAATCTAAAAACCTCATTTCTTACCCCAATTACCGACTCCGTCACTTGTGGGAACGTTTTGTTTAATAGTTGTAGCCCGATGTTCTTGTTCTCACTTTGGTGAGAAGCGAACATTACTAATCTGTAAGCATAACATGCTTCTTTATGTTGCATGTTAGCCGCTTTTTCTAAATCACGAAGTCCAATATTCGGATATATTGAGTCAAAATAATTTCTTAACCCATTGCGTAAAATAGTATTTGGGTTCCCCGCAATATATGCGTCAAAGTAAACACATCGTAACTTATGGATTACCCAATGTGATATCCCCCATCTTTCGAACGAAAGCCTTTTATAAACCAAGGCATTCTTGGAACGTTCTTCGAATGTCTTACAAACTGATCTCGCCTTAAATAGTTGTGCCGAAGAATTCTGACCGACTCTAGACAAGATTTCATCAATCATGTCTCCGGGTAGGTCTCTTAAAATATTGGGTTGTCTATCCATTTTGTGTTTTTATACTGTAAAATAGACAAGAGTTAGATTCATAAAAAAAAATACTTATTAATACAAGCAATTTTTACATATATCATAAAGCATAAGCACACTATATTACATATATTACACCACACGAATACAACTATCTTATTCCGACTCGCTTGTTCCTTCTTCTTCTGTTTTGGTTCGTTTTGCCAAGTTTCTAGGGATATATGATGTTCCCCTAATACGAGCCGTCGTTTTCCACATTGGTTTAGAAAAACCTGGTGGTTTAGAGGTTCCCGGGTCATTGTTACAACTTAAGGACTTCGGGGGTTGACGATACATATAAAGTTCATCGGGGTTGAAATTAAATTTCTCTATTTTTATGCCATTTCCCTTATTATTTTTTTTGCCTTTTTAAATTCAGTTAGGGAAATTTCTATAACATCATCGGAATTCTCGTCGGAATCCGATTCATCGGAGAATTGGTAATCCTCCCAATATTTTGCTTCCTTGGCGGAAACACCATTGACCATAATTAACCTTGGTCAGTTGGTTGAGGATTTTCTTTTACTTAACCGTTTTATTATTTCCCCCACTGGTTCTATTTCTTCATCCGGTTCTGATTCTTCTTCCAGTTCCGATTCTTCTTCCGGTTCCGACTCTTCTTCCGGTTCCTCTTCGGGAACTTGTGAATCAGTCCACGAATCATTCCAATTTACATTTGACTCTTCATTATTATTAGGTGAGTCAATGGGACTTGTTCTAGAGGTAGACATCTATCACATAATATCAAACGCGTTAAGAGATTAATATATCACATAATATTCACATGTTAAAAATATATAGTTTCTAACAAAATTTGTTAAGCAATCATTTTTCAAGTAAACACGGTCGAAGTCCAGACTCACTAATGCATCCTAACAAACTCGATAAGACACACTAATGCAAAATTCTGGTTCTCTAAGACCAACGCTCGGATACCAACTGAAATGTCCCGTTCTTATTGATTAAAAACGTTTCATATTAATTGATTTCATTGCGAGGTTTTGACCTCTATATGAGACGTTTTTCAAAGACTGCATTCATTTTTAAAACAAACCATAACCTTTATTTCAAAAATAAAGGTTTAAAAAAGCTTTACGTAGATTATCAAATAATGATAATCTAAAATATCCTGTTAACACACGACCATTACATAATGGTTTACAATACAAATATATTACATCGAAATCAGTTTCTTGAATGCAGTTTTTACACAATATCATACAAACATGGACTCCAAATCTTGTCCTTATTTTAGTATGCAACAGCGGAAGCTCTTAATATTCACCTGAGAATAAACATGCTTTAAACGTCAACAAAAAATGTTGGTGAGTTATAGGTTTAACCTATATATATCAAATCGTAACAATAGACCACAAGATTTCATATTTCAATACACATCCCATACATAGAGATAAAAATCATTCAAATGGTGAACACCTGGTAACCGACATTAACAAGATGCATATATAAGAATATCCCCATCATTCCAGGACACCCTTCGGATATGATATAAATTTCGATGTACTAAAGCATCTGGTACTTTGGATGGGGTTTGTTAGGCCCAATAGATCTATCTTTAGGATTCGCGTCAATTAGGGTGTCTGTTCCCTAATTCTTAGATTACCAGACTTAATAAAAAGGGGCATATTCGATTTCGATAATTCAACCATAGAATGTAGTTTCATGTACTTGTGTCTATTTTGTAAAGCATTTATAAAACCTGCATGTATTCTCATCCCAAAAATATTATATTTTAAAAGTGGGACTATAACTCACTTTCACAGATTTTTAATTCGTCGGGAAGTAAGACTTGGCCACTGGTTGATTCACGAACCTATAACAATATATACATATATATCAAAGTATGTTCAAAATATATTTACAACACTTTTAATATATTTTGATGTTTTAAGTTTATTAAGTCAGCTGTCCTCGTTAATAACCTACAACTAGTTGTCCACAGTTAGATGTACAGAAATAAATCGATAAATATTATCTTGAATCAATCCACGACCCAGTGTATACGTATCTCAGTATTGATCACAACTCAAACTATATATATTTTAGAATCAACCTCAACCCTGTATAGCTAACTCCAACATTCACATATAGAGTGTCTATGGTTGTTCCGAAATATATATAGATGTGTCGACATGATAGGTCGAAACATTGTATACGTGTCTATGGTATCTCAAGATTACATAATATACAATACAAGTTGATTAAGTTATGGTTGGAATAGATTTGTTACCAATTTTCACGTAGCTAAAATGAGACAAATTATCCAATCTTGTTTTACCCATAACTTCTTCATTTTAAATCCGTTTTGAGTGAATCAAATTGCTATGGTTTCATATTGAACACTATTTTATGAATCTAAACAGAAAAAGTATAGGTTTATAGTCAGAAAAATAAGTTACAAGTCGTTTTTGTAAAGGTAGTCATTTCAGTCGAAAGAACGACGTCTAGATGACCATTTCAGAAAACATACTTCCACTTTGAGTTTAACCATAATTTTTGGATATAGTTTCATGTTCATAATAAAAATCATTTTCTCAGAATAACAACTTTTAAATCAAAGTTTATCATAGTTTTTAATTAACTAACCCAAAACAGCCCGCAGTGTTACTACGACGGCGTAAATCCGGTTTTACGGTATTTTTCGTGTTTCCAGGTTTTAAATCATTAAGTTAGCATATCATATAGATATAGAACATGTGTTTAGTTAATTTTAAAAGTCAAGTTAGAAAGATTAACTTTTGTTTGCGAACAAGTTTAGAATTAACTAAACTATGTTCTAGTGATTACGAGTTTAAACCTTCGAATAAGATAGTTTTATATATATGAATCGAATGATGTTATGAACATCATTAATACCTCAAGTTTAGTAGGTAAACCTACTGGAAGTGACAAGAAATGATCTAGCTTCAAAGGATCTTGGATGGCTTGAAAGTTCTTGAAGTAGGATCATGACACAAAAACAAGTTCAAGTAAGATTTTTACTCGATTTAAGATAGTTTATAGTTATAGAAATTGAATCAAAGTTTGAATATGAATATTACCTTGAATAAGAAAGATAACCTACTGTATATAACAAAGGTTTCTTGATCTTAGATGATTACTTGGAATGGATTAGAAAGCTTGGAAGTAAATTAGTAAACTTGAAGGGATTTTTGAAGTGTTCTTGAAGTGTTCTTCCTATGATGATTATAGCTTGATTCTTGAAGTGATTTTTGATGAAGATGATGATTAACTACTGGAAAAATACATTCATAATAGTGTGTGTGTGTTGAGAGAGAATTAGAAAGAGAATTGGAAGTGAAATGGAGTGAATGATGAGTGGTAATTGGTGAGTGGTGAGTGGGGTTAAAAGGAGTTCTAGTTAGTTGACTAGCTCATGGTAGAAGTTAAAATTGATTAGTCATACATGACATAATCAAGAGTGGAATCCCATGCTAGTTCCTATTGGTATATACCCATAGTAAGTACGTTTTGAAGCTGTGTATAATACGGGTAAGAATACGACTAGAATTCTTGATGAAAGAAAAGAATGGGAAAGTAACTGTAACCATTTTCGTTAAGTATGAGTGTTTTGATATATGTCTTGAAGTCTTCCAAAAGTATTTTAATACATCTAAATACACTACATGTATATACATTTTAACTGAGTCGTTAAGTCATCGTTAGTCGTTACATGTAAGTGTTGTTTTGAAACCTTTAAGTTAACGATCTCAATTAATGTTGTTAACCCATTGTTTATTATATCTAATGAGATGTTAAATTATTATATTATCATGATATTATGATATATTAATATATCTTAATATGATATATATACATTTAAATGTCGTTACAACGATAATCGTTGCATATATGTCTCGTTTCGAAATCCTTAAGTTAGTAGTCTTGTTTATATGTATATAATTCATTGTTAATATACTTATGGAGATACTTACTTATCATAATCTCATGTTAACCATATGTATATCCATATATATATCCATATATATATCGTCATGTCGTTTTTACAAGTTTTAACGTTCGTGAATCGCCGGTCAACTTGGGTGGTCAATTGTCTATATGAAACATATTTCAATTAATCAAGTCTTAACAAGTTTGATTTGTTAATATGTTGGAAACATTTAATCATGTAAATATCAATCTCAATTAATATATATAAACATGGAAAAGTTCGGGTCACTACATAAAACATGAACGTTAAGGCTTGTTACCGGGTGCCTACAACTTATAGAATACTTTTATACACTTGCAAGTGTACATATATTTATAAACGGAAATCTTGTGGTCTATTAATATATTGAAATGATTGTTATGATAAACCTATGAACTCACCAACTTTTTGGTTAACACTTTAAAGCATGTTTATTCTCAGGTATTAAAGAAATCTTTCGCTGTGCATTAGCTCATTTTAAGGATATTACTTGGAGTCATTCATGGCATATTTTGAAAGACGTTGCATTCGAGTCATTGAGTTCATCAAGATTATTATTAAGCCAATTATAGTTGGATGTATTATGAAATGGTGTGCATGCCGTCAACTTTCGTTGTAAAGAAAGTTTGTCTTTTAAAAACGAATGCAATGTTTGTAAAATGTATCATATAGAGGTCAAATACCTCGCGATGTAATCAACTATTGTGAATCGTTTATAATGTATATGAACGGGTCCTTTCAGTTGGTATCAGAGCGGTGGTCTTAGCGAACCAGGTCTGCATTAGTGTGTCTAACTGATAGTCGTTAGGATGCATTAGTGAGTCTGGACTTCGACCGTGTCTGCATGTCAAAAGTTTTGCTCATCATTTTTGTCGAAAATTAACTGCTTATCATTCTTAGTCTAGACACATCTTATTGCAATGATTGCATGAATAGTGTATAGACAAAATTCATATCTTAGCGTATCTGCTAATTCATATCGTAATAAACGACGCGCGAACGTGCCGATATAGCTCTGCATTAGTGTGTCTAACTGATAGTCGTTAGGATGCATTAGTGAGTCTGGACTTCGACCGTGTCTGCATGTCAAAAGTTTTGCTCATCATTTTTGTCGGAAATTAACTGCTTATCATTCTTAGTCTAGACACATCTTATTGCAATGATTGCATGAATAGTGTATAGACAAAATTCATATCTTAGCGTATCTGCTAATTCATATCGTAGCGTATCTGTTACTGTAAACTTTGTCTGACATATTCCGTAAATTCCTCCGTAATCTACGAAACCTTTTGCTCTATATAATTAGAATACCAACCGATAGCCGGAAAATCATTTCATATCGAAAAATTCTTTATTCAATCGTACGAAATGGAATTTGTCATTAGTTCAAGTCCCTCGGATTCCGAAATGGAATCCCACTCAAGTTCCGAAAGCAGTGTGACCGGAATGGATCAACCAATTAGTCATCATCTATTCTGGATGAATTGGGGATGGGTTCGTAGCCTCCTTAATCATTGGAGACAAGAAGAAGGTGATCCCTTCCATCCATCGCATTGTCCTCTTGGCGAAGAACCTAAAGCACTTACCGGCGAACCTATCCGAAACACCATTTTCTCTCTTATTTCTAGAGTATCTCGTCACGATTACATACTACACCAAATTCTAGATTTTATTTATCCACTTGTTCGAACCGACAATCACCCCGGTGTAATAGAAGAAGTCAACGAGCTTCGCGCTCGGGTAGTGGCTTTGGAGAATATGGTGCAAAGTTTACAAACACCAGCAGCAGCACCAGCAGCATAAACAGTACCACCATCAGCAACACCAACAGTACCATCACCACCACCAACAACAACATCCACATCCCACACCGCAACATCACAATCTGTATCTCAAACATCAACGTCATACGCCCTGTAAATATCCAGGAATATCAACAACAACAAACGATGAAGTATTAATTCATAAACTTCATTGAAGAGATATCTCTGCGGCAGTTATGTAATCTCCAAAATCTTAGAGATTATTTAATTCTGACCGTAAATCGGATGAGTGAACGGAGATGGTAGAGTAGAAACTTTGATCGAAAATGGTGTACGATTTACAAGCTAGAATTGTTTTACCAACAGCATCAACAGGACCGTAGCATCATCAACACAGTCAGTGCCGTCAGTATCGTCAGAATCAACAGTACCTGTAACATCACAAACTCTGTCAGTTCAAGAATCATTGTGGACATCATTACGAATCAACAATAAATATATTGTATCAACGAGTTATGAAGTATTAACTCATTTCCAATCGAAAGATTTATATGTATATTTTATATGTATAAATTTTTAAACCATAATAAATCTTCCCGTACTAAGCTATTATGTGTGAATCTTAACTACTCAGTTAATTCATATTACAAATATGCAATGATGTACGTCCTTCGTCCGCAACTTAACCATCGTTAATTACAATCTCTGTCTCAATTCAATAAAAATCCAATTCATAATAAATCAAGTGTATTATTCGAATATATATTTGATTTTACACTTTCATCATCGATGTACTCGAAACTTTTCAAATAACATCATTCGTACCTTGCGAAGTTCACAAGAATTTCACGAAAACCAACAAATAACAAAGTAATGATTCATAATTTCAATATTATTGAAGAAATACTTATGCAATTTATAAAGTTTTAGGGATTACTCAATTCTAGTTCCAACCTTAAAACAAATGAGTTTAATTTAATATTAACTCATTAAATCTATATTACATCTAAAGAAAATATACACATATATTTTCATAAAGACTGTAATAAACTTCTTTTGTACAAAATATTAATTGTGAAATTTTTTTTAACGGGTAGGTAATACTCGAGAGATATATAAATTCACAATTAATATATTACATTTTTCGAAACTGATTCAGCAATCATCAACTATACTCCCTACTTTCACAACAATATCCATTCTTTCATATAAATCAAAACAATCATACTCATCCAAATTCAATTACATATTCTGATTTTGAAATCGCATAATTCAATTCGAAATATAACCAGTATCATCACTCTTAAACTCCTATATCTTTCAAAGCTATACTTTGACTTCAAAACTGTGTTAGAACATCATATGTATTAACGATTACAATATGTGCTCAAACCCTTCGAAATTCCTGAAGACACTTCAACTAAGGAACAATCGAGATGATGATCCAACCACATGTTACCCCCAGTTATACACCTGAAAAACTCTCAAAACCCAAGTCATAGTTCGACACATATCCGTGTTAGTCCCTTTGGCATTTACTAGCTAAAATAACTTTTCAATTCCGTTTCAAAATAGACAGTTTTGTCACAGCTCCAGCAAGTCAACTTCGACTTCTCAATCAAAACAGTCTTATTATAACCTCGATAGATACGTTGCCCTTTCGCCAACGTTACTGGGGAATCGTTTATATTCACCACATTAGCAATAAACTTACCAACAACTTCATTGATCTTTGACTTTCCAAAAAAAAAAAATCATTATAATTATCGAAACCCTATCATATACTCATTCGTACCTTATAACAAGAATTGCCATACCAATTATTGAAAATCAACAATCAGTATTTTGAAACCTCGCAGCATGTTTACATCAACAATTACATATACACACAACGTCTACCTCCAAGACTTACATTCTTTGAATGAGAAATTTCTGAAAAACACCCTAAACTGCGAACTAGTTCTCAAAATTTTGAAAAATGCTGATGAAGCATCAAAAACTGTAAACGACCTTAACAGTAAAAAGTTGGATGATAAAGGATAATATATTGGCAAAGCTCAGAAAAAGAGAAGCTTTGGAACTGGAAAACGGATTGAGCAAAGTATGAAGGAGGCTATGGACAAATCATAAAGGCTGAACCTGCCTTCAAAGAATCCAAATGATTCAGTACTTGCTGAAGTCATTAACGAATACCTTGCTCCTGACTCTAAACCCCTGCGGACAATATCCTTCATCATCCTCTGATATTAGACATTCTAAGATATCATCGTATCTTTCATTATAAATATCATCCATACTTCTGAAGATATTTTTATAATTATTCTTATCTAAAATCATTTACCTCTTCGCGCTATCTGTATTATATCATAAAAGAAACTATTTTAGTTTCTAAATTCTGAAACATTCGAGTTTAAAATAGGAATATCCTTGAAGAAGTGTTGGGAGCTGAAGCATGAGTTAGTATAATATAATTACACTTGATCAACGTGATTATATTATAGTAATTCATGCTGAGTTTCTAAATAGAACATGATGATTCACAGATCATAACGTCATCATGTGCTATGTTACACGACTCTTGTATTCTCTTTGATCTCTAAATATCAAGAAAATATTTCTTGATGATTCGGCCTTTTCCGAGGTATTCTGGTAATTTGACAAGTCAAGATCGTACCATTACAATTTCCTTCCTAGAACATTAACAATGTTCATTCTGAAATTTATATCTGCGAATTCTGGACCATTACAAGCGGTGCTTAATCGCAAGAAGAAGAAACGAAAGGACAAAGCTCCGAACTAGAAATGGGAGTATAAATCATAGCAAATAGAAGAGAGCATTAACTGTGGATGACAATGATTATAGAAGAAGCAAGGACTTTGAAATATAAGAGAAGGTATGAAATCCAACAACAACCCAGAAATCACAAACCGTATATATCAATGAATATAGCAATATAAAGACACGGGAGAACTAAAAACACTATAAAACTAAGAGTATAGTAGAAGTAAATAGATTCTTCCGGAGGCAGATGAAAAAGAAGAGTGACAGATATGAAAGTGAGGAGTATATCAAGAATCAGCACTGGATGAAGCATATTGACAAATACTTTAAAATATGAGTTGAGAAGGTGTGAGTTGTAAGAAAAAAAATGAGGTGGATTTATAGTGAAATATCAGACAGAGAAATCAAAATGGATTATCGCATTAATTCGAAGAGGATCATAATTTTCTTAATCGCCGAATAATCAAATCCAATATAGATTACAAAGATTTTCTTTTCGGAAATCAATCGTGATGACGTCAAAAGATACGACGAATCACTATTATCTTATTTCATTTATTTACGATAACTTCACTCACACGCTTCGAGTAATCGAATTATTTTATCCATTCTTCTTGAACATGATAAAACTCTATAATCGTTATAATAACATTCTCATTGTTAGTCATGACGACCTCTATCAAATTTCAGGGACGAAATTTCTTTAACGGGTAGGTACTGTGACGACCCGGAAATTTCCGACTAAATTTAAACTTTAATCTTTATATTATTCCGACACGATAAGCAAAGTTTGTTAAATTAAATCTCAAGAATTTTAAACTGTGTTCATACATTCATTATAACCTCGACCAAATTCTGACGATTCACGAACTGTTATATATAAATAGATATGTATATGTATGTATATATATATATTATAACTTGAGAATAATAATAAAGTATTAAACGTATAATACTTTACACGAACGTATTTGTTTCAATATGATTTTCGACGAAATAAAAAAAAATATATATTAAATGATTGAATTATCAGAAACATTGAATTATGATTACAAGTCTCTGTTGAGAGGTCCACTATGATTTGAGAAAATCTATTCCTCTTAACGATATTTAGAATAATTTGTAAAGCTATTTATAAATAAAAACAAAAAGTGTCATTTACGAAAGTTAGACAAAAGATAGTGGAGAATTGGTTTCCATAATATTCTATTAATCTATTTTCAAACGTACAAAGACGTTTTCAGTTTAAAAAGAACTTTATTATTAAAACGTATATAACTTTTATAAATATCTAGAATCACTTTTGACAACTCATTACTTAACCAGTATAATAAATATAATGATATTTATATTTTATTTCATTAAATATATATAACGATTTAAATTAATATTATATATATTTATACGCGTATTATACATACATAGTTTTTATACTTTTACTATACTTTAACTTTACCTTTACTTTACTTTTACTTTACTTTAACTTTAATAATTCACTTTAATAATTCATACTTTAATAATTTACTTTAATAATTTACTTTAATAATTCATACTTTAATAATTCACTTTAATAATTCATACTTTAATAATTCACTTTAATAATTCATACTTTAATAATTCACTTTAATAATTCAAAAATCTATTATAAATAGAATTCAACAGGTTTCATTATTTCATAGAAACTTGAAAATATATTTCTCTAATACAGAGAAAATGGTGTTTCAATCGATTTATATATATATATATATATATATATATATATATATATATATATATATATATATATATATATTTGCTCTGTATTATTTCAAGATATTATTAGTGTACATAAAATATTACGACGGAGTGCTGTCCGAGTGATTTCAAAATAGTTTTTTTTGAATGAGTCGAAGCTAAGGAAATTATGGGTTATAGCTATGGAGGTGATGGGTATTGTTCATGGGTATGCTCGTGAGGTCAATCTAGTGTTTATCATCTCCGTTGCGTCTACGTACTTTCCTGCAATATTGAATCTCAATATTGATACGTTCGTGAATCCGAGGCCAACCTTGCACTTGTTAAATGACGTTATATGTATTTTTACTACGAAATACAGTATTGTGAGTTTCATTTGCTCCCTTTTATATATATTTTTGGGACTGAGAATACATGCGCTGTTTTTATAAATATTTTACGAAATAGGCACAAGTACTAAAACTAATTCTATGTGGGTTTAAACCAGAAATATACCCTTAGCTTGGTAACATTAAACTACTTGTCTATGTACGATAGGCGCGAATCCTAAATATAGATCTCGTACCAGGAGCTGCACCAATAGCTCGTGCTCCATACAGACTCGCACCTAGCGAAATGAAGGAACTCCAAAGCCAATTACAAGAACTTTTAGTGCGTGGTTTTATACGACCAAGTACATCACCATGAGGAGCTCCTGTTTTGTTTGTCAAAAAGAAGGATGGTACATTCAGATTATGTATCGACTACCGAGAGTTGAACAAACTTACCATCAAGAACCATTACCCACTACCGAGAATTGACGACTTATTTGATCAACTACAAGGCTTGTCGGTTTATTCGAAGATCAATTTACGTTCCGGCTATCATCAAATGCGGATGAAGGAGGATGATATTCCGAAGACTGCTTTCAGGACGCGTTACGGTCATTACGAGTTTATGGTTATGCCGTTTGGTTTGACTAACACACCAGTTGTGTTCATGGACCTCATGAACCATTTGTGTGGGCCATATCTTGACAAGTTTGTCATTATTATCATTGATGACATACTTATTTACTCAAAGAATGATCAAGAGCACGAAGAACATTTGAGAAAAGTGTTAGAATTATTGAGGAAAGAAAAACTGTATGCTAAGTTTTCAAAGTGTGCATTTTGGTTGGAAGAAGTTCAATTCCTCGGTCACATAGTGAACAAAGAAGGTATTCAGGTGGATCCGGCAAAGATTGAAACCGTTGAAAAGTGGAAAACCCCTAAAACTCCGAAGCATATATGCCAATTTTTAGGACTGGCTGGTTACTACAGAAGATTCATCCAAGATTTTTCCAAAATAGCAAAACCCTTGATTGAATTAACGCATAAAGGGAAGAAATTTGAATGGAAGGATGAATAAGAGAAAGCGTTTCAATTGTTGAAGAAAAAGTTAACTACGGCACCTATATTGTCATTGTCTGAAGGGAATGATGATTTTGTGATATATTGTGATGCCTCAAAGCAAGGCCTCGGTTGTGTATTAATGCAACGAACGAAGGTAATTGCTTATGCGTCTAGACAATTGAAGATGCACGAGCAAAATTATACGACACACGATTTGGAATTAGGCGCTGTTGTTTTTGCATTAAAGACTTGGAGGCACTATTTATATGGGGTCAAAAGTATTATATATACCGACCACAAAAGTCTCCAACACATATTTAATCAGAAACAACTGAACATGAGGCAGCGTAGGTAGATTGAGTTATTGAATGATTACGATTTCGAGATTCGTTACCACCCGGGGAAGGCGAATGTGGTAGCCGACGCTTTGAGTAGAAAGGACAGAGAACCTATACAGGTAAAATCTATGAATATAATTATTCGTACTAACCTTACTACTGAAATAAAGGAGGCGCAATAGGGTGTTGTAAAAGAAGTGAATTTGAAGAATGAAATACCCAAAGGATCGGAGAAACACCTTAATATTCGAGAAAATGGAACCCGGTATAGAGATGAAAGAATTTGGGTACCAAAGTTTGGAGATATAAGAGAAATGGTACTTGGGGAAGCACATAAAGCCAGATACTCAATACATCCCGGAGCGGGAAAGATGTACAAGGACCTCAAGAAACATTTTTGGTGGCCGGGTATGAAAGCTGATATTGCTAAATACGTAGGAGAATGTTTGACGTGTTCTAAGGTTAAAGCTGAACATCAGAAACCATCAGGTCTACTTCAATAACCCAAAATCCCGGAATGGAAATGGGAAAACATTACCATGGATTTCATCACTAAATTGCCAAGGACTGCAAGTAGTTTTGATACTATTTGGGTAATAGTCGATCATCTCACCAAGTCAGCACACTTTCTGCCAATGAGAGAAGATGATAAAATGGAGAAGTTGGCGCGATTATATTTGAAGGAAGTTGTCTCCAGACATGGAATACCAGTCTCTATTATCTCTGATAGGGATGGCAGATTTGTTTCAAGGTTTTGGCAGACATTACAGCAAGCATTGGGAACTCGTCTAGACATGAGTACTGCCTATCATCCACAAACTGATGGGCAGATTGAAAGGACGATACAAATGCTTGAAGACATGCTACGAGCATGCGTTATTGATTTTAAAAACAGTTGGGATCGACATCTACCGTTAGCTGAATTTTCCTACAACAACAGTTACCACTCTAGTATTGAGATGGCACCGTTTGAGGCACTTTATGGTAGAAAGTGCAGGTCTTCAATTTGTTGGAGTGAAGTGGGAGATAGACAAATCACGGGTCCAGAGATAATCTAAGAAACTACCGAGAAAATCATCCAAATTCAACAACGATTAAAAACCGCTCAGAGTCGACAAAAGAGCTACGCGGACCTTAAAAGGAAAGATATAGAATTTGAATTTGGAGAGATGGTCATGCTTAAGGTTTCACCTTGGAAAGGCGTTGTTCGATTTGGTAATTGGGGGAAACTAAATCCAAGGTACATTGGGCCATTCAAGATTATAGATCGTGTCCGACCAGTAGCTTACCAACTTGACTTAACTCAACAACTCACCAATGTACATAATACCTTTCACGTCTCGAATCTGAAGAAGTGCTTAGCTAAGGAAGATCTCACTATTCCTCTAGACGAAATTCAAATCAAAGAAAAACTACAATTCATTGAAGAACCTGTCAAAATAATGGATCGTGAAGTTAAAAGTCTCAAGCAAAACAAAATACCGATGGTTAAAGTTTGATGGAATGCTCATAGAGGACCCGAGTTCACCTGGGAGCGTGAAGATCAAATGAAGTTGAAATACCCACACTTATTTCCAGAAGATGCGTCAACACCTTCAACAGCTTAAAATTTCGGGACGAAATTTATTTAACGGGTAGGTACTGTAGTGACTCGAACTTTTCCATGTTTATATATTAAATGAAAACTATATTTACATGATTAAATGTTTCCAACATGTTAAGCAATCAAACTTGTGAAGACTTGATTAATTGAAATAGGTTTCATGTTGACAATTGACCACCCAAGTTGACCGGCGATTCACGAACGTTAAAAACTTGTAACAACTACATGATGATATATATATGGATATATATATAGTTAACATGATGTTATTATAAGTAAATATCTCACTAAGTATATTAACAATGAGTTATGTACATAAAAATGAGACTAGTAAATTCAGAAACTCGAAACGATATATATAACGATTATCGTTATAACAACGTCTTACTAAATACATATGTATCATATTAAGATATTAATATAATATGTTTAACATGATAAAATGATAATTAAATATATCCTTAAGTGAGTAACAATAAACTACATATGTAAAAACAAGACTACTAACTTAAGAGTTTCGAAACGAGTTATATATATATATAACGATTATCGTTGTAACGACATTTTAATATATATATCGTATTAAGATATATTCATACACCATGTTATCATGATAATATGATAATTTAACATCTCACTAAATATAATAAACAATGGGTTAACTACATTAAATAAGATCGTTATCTTAAAGGTTTCAAAAACAACACTTACATGTAACGACTAACGATGACTTAATGACTCATTTAAAATGTATATACATGTAGTGTATTAAGATGTATTAATACACTTTTGGAAGACTTCAAGACACATATCAAAACACTCATACTTATCAAAGTTGGTCACAATTACACTCTCATTCGTTTTCATCAACAATTCTACTCGTATGCACCCGTATTCGTACTCGTACAATACACAGCTTCTAGATGTATTTACTATTGGTATATACACTCCAATAATCAGCTCTTAGCAGCCCTTGTGAGTCACCAACACATGTGGGAACCATAATTTGGAAACTAGCATGACTTATGAGCAAGGAAACAAAACAAGAACTCCTTTTAACCACACTCACCCTTCCCCAGTCACCACTCACTCCATTTCACTTCCAATTCTCTTTCTAATTATCTTTCAACACCTACACACACTTATGAACGAATTTTTCCAGTAAAATAATCATCGTCTTCATCAAAAATTACTTCAAGAATCAAGCTATAATCATCATAGGAAGAACACTTCAAGAACACTTCAAAAATCCTTTCTAGTTTACTAGTTTACTTTCAAGCTTTCTAATCCATTCTAAGTAATCATCTAAGATCAAGAAACCTTTGTAATTTATAGTAGGTAATCTTTCTTATTCAAGATAATATTAATATTCAAACTTTGATTCAATTTCTATAACTGTAAACTATCTTTATTCGAGTAAAAATCTTACTTGAACTTGTTTTTGTGTCATGATCCTACTTCAAGAACTTTCAAGCCATCCAAGATCCTTTAAAGCTAGATCATTTCTTATCACTTCCAGTAGGTTTACCAACTAAACTTGAGGTAGTAATGATGTTCATAACATCATTCAATTCATATATATAACTATCTTATTCGAAGATTTAAACTTGTAAATACTAGAACATAGTTTAGTATATTCTAAACTTGTTCGCAAACAAAGTTAATCCTTCTAACTTAACTTTTAAAATCAACTAAACACATGTTCTATATCTATATGATATGCTAACTTAATGATTTAAAACCTAGAAACACGAAGAACACCATAAAACCGGATATACGCCGTCGTAGTAAAATCGGGGGCTGTTTTGGTTTGGATAATTAAAAGCTATGATAAACTTTGATTTAAAAGCTATTCTTCTGGGAAAATGATTTTTCTTATGAACATGAAACTATATCCAAAAATCATGGTTAAACTCAAAGTGGAAGTATGTTTTCCAAAATGGTCATCTAGACGTCGTTCTTTCGACTGAAATGACTACCTTTACAAAAATGACTTGTAACTTGTATTTCTTACTTTAAACTTATACTTTTTATTTTTATATTCATAAACTTAAGTTCAATATGAAACCATAGCAACTTGAATCACTCAAAACGGTTTTAAAACGAAGAAGTTATGGGTAAAACAAGATTGGATGATTTTGCTTGTTGTAGCTACGTGAAATTTGTAACAAATCTATACAAATCATAACTTAACCAACTTATATTGTATTATACATGTATTCTAACATATATTATGTAATCTTGGGATACCATAGACACGTATACAATGTTTTGACATATCATATCGACCCATCTATATATATTATTTGGAACAACCATAGACACTCTATATGCAGTAATGTTTGAGTTAGCTATACAGAGTTGAGGTTGATTCTAAAATAATATATATACTTTGAGTTGTGATCGAGTCTGAGACTTGTACACACTGGGTTGTGGATTGATTCGAGATAATATATATATATTGATTTATTTATGTACATCTAACCGTGGACAACTAGTTGTAGGTTACTAACGAGGACAGCTGACTTAATAAACTTAAATCGTTAAAACGTAATAAAAATGTTGTGAATGTATTTTGATCATACTTTGATATATATATGTACATATTTTTATAGGTTCGTGAATCAACCGGTGGCCAAGTCTTATTTCCGGCAAAGTAAAAATCTGTGAAAGTGAGTTATAGTCCCACTTTTAAAATCTAATATTTTTGGGATGAGAATACATGCAGTTTTATAAATGTTTTACGAAATAGACACAAGTAATCGAAACAACATTCTATGGGTGAATGATCGAAGCCGAATATGCCCCTTTTTGCTTGGTAGCCTAAGAATTAGTAAACCGATCTACTAATTGACGCGAATCCTAAAGATAGATCTATCGGGCCTAACAAACCCCATCCATGGTTGCGGATGCTTTAGTACTTCGATGTTGTTTTATCATGTCCGATAGATGTCCCGGAATGATAGGGGATATTCTTATATGCATCTTGTTAATGTCGGTTACCAGGTGTTCAATCCATATGAATGATTTTTATCTATGCATGTTGTTTACAAGAAATGGAAATATGAAATCTTGTGGTCTATTATTATGAATTGATAAATATATAGGTTAAACCTATAACTCACCGACATTTTTGTTGACGTTTAAAGCATGTTTATTCTCAGGTGATTATTAAGAGCTTCCGCTGTTGCATGCTAATTTATGGACAAGAGTTGGAGTCAGCATGCTTGTATAATATTGTTTGAAAACTGCATTCGAAGATTTAAATTGATGTGTAATATTATTGTAAACCATTATGTAATAATCGTGTGAAAACGCAATATTTTAGATTATCATTATTTGATAATCGTCGTAATATTTTTAAACCTTTATCGATAAAATAAAGGTTATGGTTTGTTTAAAAATCGAATGCAGTCTTTGAAAAACGTCTCATATAGAGGTCAAAACCTCGCAACAAAATCAATTAATATGGAACATTTATAATCGATATGAATGGGACATTTCACTTTCGAAACAAACCTCCTGGTCGGTCCAAATCATTTACATCATGAGAGGTACGTAAAAAAAATTCAAATGGTTTACAAACTTCTTTGCACATCACACCCCTCAACTAATATCATATTCTTGTCCAAAATAGATTGAATTCTAGCACGATGTGTACGTCACCGAACAACACTAGGAAAATAAGCAGAATTTCAATCACCTGCTCGAAGCCAATCGATTTTTGATTTCTGTTTGAGGAATAACTCTTCCTCTAGAACCACTGAATTATACTCACTTAAAGTTGTTCTTTCAACCTCTCAATGCTCCACCGAATGAGGGTTTGAGTCTAAATCACTTTGGGCAGCATCCAACTTTGCATGCAGCTCAATAACTCTAACATGTAAATTACCTTTTGACCATGCTAGTTTCTGAAGCGGCTTCTTTAATGCATGAAGTCTTTTCACCACTTGATACATACGACATCCATGTATCTCAAGACCCCAACCATTCGTAACTACATTCTTGAAATCAGGATGAGCTGACACAAAATTACAAAATTTGAATGGTTTCACCCGGGAAACAACATTAGATGGAATTTTTAGGATTTCCGGTGTGTGATCTGAGTTTCGGTATGGATGAAAAACAACCTGAGCATTAATGAAGTTTTGAAAGAAAGCATCATTCGCCATAACTCTATCTATCTTTTTCAGAGTGCCTAAAATTACCTGTGGTCATTGGTTCCATGTAAAATGTAAACCAATGTGATTAACATCATAAAGGCCAGCACCATCCATACACTCTTGAAAATCTCTCATTGCAATCGTCATGTTCGATGCTCCACTAGACGACTCCTCCAATCTCAACGACACATTAAAGTCACCCATCACCACCCACGGACGATCTCCAACAAATCGTTTGTGCTTGCCTAACTCACGCCAAAGAACACGTCTTTGAACATAATAATTATGCCCATATACAAACGAGACATAGAACTGTTGTGTATCATTCCTAGCTTTTACCAAACAATGAATCGCTTGATCAGACATAGCGATGACCATAATATCCACTACATTCAGATCCCACCCAATAATAATTCGGGTGCCACCTTGACATACGATACTATTAGATGACCAATACTGTAACGACCTGACTTTTTCGACTTCTACTTTTGTGCTCTATACTTTCACAAAACTGCGTATTTGTGCGTACTGAGCTATTTTATGCTCTGGGATCTTTATTCACGATTAATTACTTTAGTTAATGTCTTAAGATGTTCTATTAAGTGTTTAATCACTTAACTTGATCCTCGAATGCTTTTACGACCGTTAGTGTCACTTGTCATTTTGAACGAGCTACGTACTTTGTACACGTTTAACTTTTGTCATAATTGGAATATTATGACTACGTAATACTAATTGTTATACTCTAATGACAATTACTTGGCTTATTGGTTTCTTAATTACGCTTAGTAATTTACTAATGCACACTAGTTAGTCTTATTGGACTTTTTACCTTAATGGACTTAAGCCCACCCTACTCTAGTTAATGGACCATTAAATTAGCCCAACTTTAATGGATTTATGATCCATTAAGATGTAGGACAAAAACCCATTAATATGAGCCAACATACTAGCATTTTTGTTAACCATTACTACACATGTTGCATGAGATCCCAACAATAAGCACCACTTTTAGACCACCACCATGCAAAAAACAAAAAATTGTCCCCTTGTCCCCTCCCATGTCCAACGGCCTCAAGCCCCCACCACCACTATAAATATCAAGCCTATTTCTCTCATTTCACACTTGATCTCATTCTCATTTTACACACAATTGTTCACTAATTTTCTCTCTAGTCTTTCTCACACTAAAATTGTAAGTTTTAAATTTTCTTCTTCTTCTTTTTCTTTCTTGAATCACGACAATATCATCATCATCATCAAAGGATCAAGCTTTTTAGCTTTTTGATCTTGTTACATCTTGTAGATTCAAACTTTGATTTGAAATCTTCAAGAACATGAAAGATTCAAGCTTTTTAGCTTTGAATCTTCATTACTTTGTTGGATCTAAGTTTTGAAGCTTAAGATCACTTTATTTTGTTAAAAGATCAAAACTTGTGTTTATGATCTTCATGTAACTTGTAGATCTAGCTTTTTGCTTTAAGGATCTTCAAGAACATTAAAGATCCAAGCTTTCTAGCTTAGGGTTTCATTATTTTGTTTAGATCTAAGCTTTTTAAGTTTATGATCTCATTACTTTTACTAGATCTTTGCTTTCTAGCTTATGGTCTCATTAATCTTGTAAAAATCCAAGCTTTCTAGCTTAGGGTTTCTTAACACTTGAGATCTAAGTTATTATTGTAGATCTCACTTACTTGGAACCTTTTTATGATTTTTATGGTGATAAAAATCAAGTCTTCATCATCTCATATGATGAAGATGCATAAACTTGTGTCAAAAGGACAAAGGTTGAAGCTTTATTGTGTTTATACAATAAAGAGACAACTTTGATGTTCAAAACTTATAGAAAGTTAGCTTTTACTTTTAGTTGTGTATTGATGGTTAAAACTTGGTCATAATGATGCTAAAACATCAAAGAGTTATACACTTGAAGCTTATACGCATCAAGGATGAGAACCGTGATGAGCATCAAGCACCAAGAAACCCACCGGAGCACTTGTTTTCTATTTTTCGGGGTCTGATCAGACTCCTGGGACTTCTAGAAATTTGATTTCAGATATTTCGGTTCGAGTAGATGACTTTTCGTTTAAGACTCGCCTAAATCCGATATACGGTATAGGATTGATAGCCTTCCGAAAGTCACTACGTCTTTGTAACGACGTGCTGAAATTTCTGACCTACTCGCGCTTGAACCATCGCCACGGTCAAACGACATCTAGTTACGATCTGAAAATTTGACAGCGGTAAGTGGACTCACAAACGGAGCCTTGGCCACCAGCCGCGCGTCATTTCAGTTGGTATAGAGGTCGTAGCAGCTGTCTAAAGTCAGCCCTTTGTTTCGATCTCTATTCTTGTTGAAAACTTACTTTATCTTTTATGAATGATGATGATGATGATACTTAAACTTAATTTATTCACTTTTAAACTTTTGGGGACAATTTACTGACCTAGTAACCTTTGACTTAGGTTGAGGACCTTTCGGACCGACTTACTACTTGCATACTTTTCATAGCGACTTTTACCGCACATTCACAGTAAGTTATAGCTCCCTTATTACTTTAACTATTTTTGGGACTGAGAATACATGCGCTTTTTATGTTTTACATACTAGACATGAGTACTTAAACTTTATATATGTGTGGGTGACATAACGACACAAATATTCCCCTTAGCTCGGTAACGTTTAGTCATTGGTTTATGAACCGATGAACGCGAATGTTAGATATAGATCCATAGGGTTTGACATCCCCACTCGGGCTAGTCGCGCTAGCATTCAAAGGGTGTTTAATACTTCGTAAACTTACGCACTTGCCAGGTGTACTTTTAGGGGGTGATATATTACTTGTTAAGTTAGTTACCGGGTGCCCACGGATAAGCATATACTTTATTATACGGATTTGAGATACTGTTTTGAATACGAAATCTCGTGGTCTACATTACATTGTTGTTTACAATCAAACTATAACTCACCAACATTCGTGTTGACCTTTTAAAGCATGTATTTCTCAGGTGCTTAGACGTTGTTGCTTCCGCTGTTAGACTTGCTGTTATAGTCTTGGTGTTATAGACTTGCTGTTACAGACTCGCTGTGTTAGACTTCCGCTGCATTGTTTAGAGATGTCTCAATCATGGAACTTTTACTTTGCATTCACAACTTATGTTACATTTGAACAATGGTTTTGTAATGACCTTTGTGTCACGTACTTATGTTAATGCTTTCTATTAGTAGAAGCACGTTATCCTTGTAAAACATTTAACGTTGGTAAAGACGTTACCTTTTCATGAATGCAAACATTTGTTTTTAAACAACATATAGTATTATACCGTGCAATGGACCTTTTGTTGATGATCCGTACACGATGGTTTTGTACGGGGCGTCACATTTGGTATCAGAGCATCGGTTATAGGGAATTAGGTTGCATTAGTATGTCTTGACCGAGTCGAGTAGGATTCACAAATAGGACTAATCTACAACTTGCTCGGTTACTTGTTTCTGCGGAACTGCTGTATGCTACTGCTTATTCTCGCTACTGCATGCTACTATCCGCTCTTTACATGATACTTATGTTTGATACTTTTATTATTGCCATGTTATGTACTGCTGTAGACGATCTAGGCTGCAGTAGTTATTATGCCTGATTACGTTCTCGCTACAAGTCTGCTATTCGCTGTATCGACTTGGAAAATTTATCTTTCCTAGTTTAGATGTTTTTCTGAACCCTCTTCCCACTCGTCTAACCTTAAGAACTATTAATGTAATCCACCTGTTACTACCGTTCCACCGTCACAGAGATCGAAACATTACTTCACGCAATCTAGGAAGAGTACCCCTCGGATTGCACGCCCACTAAAGTTGATCCTCGGAGGAGGAGATATGAGAGGACTTGTCGGAGAAACCGCACCTCGCCCCACCCCCGAGCTCACCCTAGTTAGCCACATACAACGTATGAACATTAGAAGGTTGTTCAGTTTCTGCAAGTTGACCCGTATCCTGAACGCTTTCATGACCGTCACTTATCTCTTTCATCCTTCACCACTGCTTGACGATCTAATGACACTTCTAGACTTAGGTCCCTAACACTCTTAGGCACTGGAGAAGTCGGGAAGGCATCTCCTTTCACAAGGTCAGAGTGTCTCCTACTGATGCTCAACCATACCCAAAGACTTGGAAGTCACCTCAAGACATATCGTATTACTACTTGCTATACGTACAACTCGACACGAGACCCAGATTGAATTTCTAGAAAGGAACCTAATGACATTACCTGAACCCGAACATTTTAAAGAAAATTTCGGGACATTTAGGCATTAATGCATGACCTACGGAACCTACGCACCACAGTGAGAAACCGTGAGATTAATTATGTAGATTTTGTTTTGAGATAGCATAGATAAAGCACCGTTAGATGAAATTGAGTAGAACTTGAAGTGATCACATTACATTGACCATATGGAGTGATATTGGAATGAATGTATGATTTAGTACAATATAATGACGCCAGGCCAGAAGTTCCAATGTTACTACATAAGGAATATGAAGTGATTCAAAGAATATTTTGGTAGGAACCACTTGAGTATACGCATTATGGTCTATTAGAGGTAGGGAAAGGATAACCACATAGCCCAGATACCGTAGAAGAAGGGCCTTGATTTCAGAATTGATAACCCAAAAATTTGTTATAGATATAGACACCCTGGACACTTAAGGAAAAAGTTCTCAATTAGGAAAAGCTTCGGACTTACTTGCGGTAGAGCAATCGTTATCTCGGCTATGGAGACTCGCATGGATCCTGATTATATTTAGGGTACAATTCGTCACAATGTTTCATTGTCTCGAAGTTGTTTAATACTAGAGTGATAGAAACCTTATATCTAAGGACCCTAGTGTTATGACTAATAAGCCATTAACAACCATGAGAGTTAAGTATTCTATAGGAAAAGCTAATGGTAAGCTGGTAGAGATAGAGAAATTATTTAAGGTAGTACCTTAAAATTAACAGGTGGCTCATTTGGAGATGACCTCATGTGAACAAAACTTGGAAGTTTTAAAGTAGTAGTGGAAAGGATTAGTTACCTACGCACAAGCAGATGTTATTTGAGAAGATTGATAGAATTTTTTACGGTAGTATAATAAGATTTGATTGGAATGAACCTTAAGACTAACCTAACACCCATCAATTTGGGAAGCTTGATGCAATAGTTGGAATGGACTTTAGGATTAACCTAATACTCATGAAGTTAGGAAGCTTTGATGAAATATTTGGAACAGACTGGATTTCAAGGATGAAAGCGAAAGTTATTTATAGTGAAAAGATTATTCGTATACTGATAATGCTAAAAACGAACATATATTTCAAAGCATTATCCTTCAAGAAAGTCAAGCTTTTAGTTGTAATTGTTCTAATTTCAAGTAATTATCGTTTAAATAATAAAAGGTGAAGACAAAAGTCAGATTCGACAATTTGAAGACGCAAATGACCAAAATGCTAAAAAGTACAAAGTACAATCCAAGTGGTTCAATTTATTGATGAGAAACGTCTAAAATTTACAAGAGTACAAGCCGTGAAACGCAAAGTACAAGATATTAAATCGTACGAAAGGACGTTCGAAAATCCGGAACCAGGACATGAACCAACTATCAACGCGCGACGCAACGGACCTAAAATTACAAATCAACTATGCACATAAATATAATATAATATATAATTAATTATCTAAATATATATATATATATATATATATATATATATATATATATATATATATATATATATATATATATATATATATATATATATATATATATATATATATATATATATATATATATATATATATATATATATATATATATATTATATTTATATATTAAATAAATAAACGTCGGCAAGCTAGGATCCAAACTTTGTGTGAGCTGGAAATGGAAGCTCTGCAGTCGCGGAGCTGTGAGGCACAAAACCTCAGCAGTCGCGGAGCACACCAGGACCCAAATCCCACTATAAAAAGGACATGCAATTCGACGATCATATTGCACCATTTCTTTCTTTCTTCCTTCTGTAAAGATATATATATATATATATATATATATATTTATATATATTTATATTTTAATTATATTTTTAATATTAAGTTAATAATAATAATAATAAGGTTATAGTAGCGAATGTTTTAAAGTTTGTAAGTCGAAACTCTGTCCGTGTAACACTACGCGATTAATACTCATTGTAAGTTATGTTCAACCTTTTTAAATTAATGTCTCGTAGCTAAGTTATTATTATGCTTATTTAAACCGAAGTAATCGTGATGTTGGACTAAATATTAAGACTGGGTTATTGGGCTTTGGACCATAATTGGGGTTTGGATAAAAGACCGAAACTTGTGGAAATTGGACTATGGGCTATTAATGGGCTTTATATTAATTAAATGATATCTCGTTGATTTAATATAGAGATTTATAATTTGACGTATTTATATTTAACCACATACGCTTGACTGGGTACGGTGGGCGAGATATTTATAAATACTAATAATTATTCATTTGACCGGACACGGGGATGGATTAATAGTCACTGGAAAACAGGGGTAGATTACATTCAAGGGTAATTGGTGTAATTGTTAACAAACTATTAAAACCTTGGATTACACGCAGTCAATAACCTGGTGTATTCATTAAACAAAGTATTAAGACCTTGTTACAGTTTAAATCCCCAATTAGTTGGAATATTTGACTTCGGGTATAAGGTTAATTTGGCGAAGACTCTCGCACTTTATAATTATGACCGATGAACTATTATGGACAAAACCAGATGGACATATCAAATAATCCAGGACAAAGGACAATTAACCCATGGTAATAAATTAAAATCAACACGTCAAACATCATGATTACGGATGTTTAAATAAGCATAATTCCTTTATTTTATATCTCATCGTACTTTTATTTATCGTCATTTTATTTATTGTACTTTTATTTATCGCACTTTATTTATCGTCATTTACTTTACGCTTTAATTTAAGTTCTATTTATTTTATATCTCATCGTACTTTTATTTATCGCACTTTATTTACTTTACGCATTAGGTTTTAACTGTGATATAAGACTTAAAATCAACAAATCGGTCATTAAACGGTAAAACCCCCTTTTATAATAATAATAATACTACTTATATATTTATATTTATAAAAATATAGTTATATAGCGTTAAACTCAACTGTATCCCTGTGGAACGAACCGGACTTACTAAAAACTACACTACTATACGATTAGGTACACTGCCTATAAGTGTTGTAGCAAGGTTTAGGTATATCCATTCAATAAATAAATAAATAACTTGTGTAAATTGTATCCTATTTAATATTATTTCGTAATAAAATTAATAGTATTTCGTACTACACCTCGCACACATCAAGTATTTTTGGCGCCGCTGCCGGGGAAAAATCACGCCGAAGCAAACGCTATAAAAAAAATAATTAGTTTTTAAGCTATTTTTGTAAAAATATATTTTTATAAGTTTTAAATATTAAAATACAAAAACAGAAAATTAAAAAAGTTTGTTAGGACCCCAAAGTTGTATAGTGTTAATGTGAAATAAGCTTAATTGATAGTTTCTTAGAAGAGAGCTATATAAGGATCCTAAGTAGTCCTAATTAGATAGCCATTGCATTGTAACTGAGTTCTAGAAGCTGTGGAATGTAAATCTTGTTAATTCTCTCTAATACCGAATCTCCTTCACACTTACCGAATCTCATTCTAACTTGTCTTTTCTTCTAATCTCAACATGATCTGACCTATCATTTGGTATCAGAGCTTAGGCCTTCATCACATGAAGGAGATCTTTATGAATACTCATGAATTTTTCCCTCCACCTTCAAACATTCAAACACCAAACACATATATCTTCAACCAACATTCAACCAAATCTTCAAACCTTCATCATCTTCATCATGAAGATATGAAGATCTTCAAATTTTTTCGAAAAATTTTTGACAAATTTTTCGATACCGAATCTCAACAACACAACAACACAACTAAATGAGATTCAAAAACTACCGAATCTCATTTACCAAATCTAAACCGAAACTTATTCAAATCACATATCACAACACATATTCACAAATACAAATAAAAAATCCTTATTTTGCTATAGTACTAGTACTATAAAAATATTCATATACCGAATCTCAAAATCCTCTCTCTCCTGACATATATTGTACATCGTATCACAAATTCAGATTTCATCTCATAAGTTACTGTACGAATATGTTCATGATCATCTTCAATATTACAAATCAACAAATGATGATTTAAGATCCAATTATGTTTAGATTTGTGATTCATTCATGATTCTGAAGCTTCGTGATCAATCATCATAACTTAACCGTTACAGATTCATGGATTTCTCGCTCGTGTTCTTTCGTTTTTAACTGAAAACTCATCTCGATGTGCTTTTGAACAACTCAGTTCAAAACCTGATCCTAACCTGTCTATTACTTCTTCCGCGCAAAACTCAATTTTCTTGAAGAAGAGTGTTCCTACGGTAACATTAGAGGAACTGGATGTCTTGTTTGATAGTCTTTATCCTCCTTAATGGAATACAAATGTTCAAATCGTACCGGTTACACCATCACAGTCAACTACTATGGAGACTTAATCAAGTCTTTTCGATGAAGATACAACACCAACTGATTCACCCGTTGCTTCTTCATCCTCCCTTCCTCCTCCAGATACAGATAATCTTGAACTAATTCAAGATTCATCCGCTGATACAACTCCAGTTATTTCTCTAGCTACTCAATTGAATCCATTAGATGGTGTTACATCATATCAAACGGATCAAGGCTCAACGTCAACAACGGTTGATGTTTCAATGGATACCACTGATGTACAACCTCTTCCACATAACAATCGATGGACTCAAAGTCATTTAATTGATCTTATCATTGGTGGTGCATCTGCTCCAGTCTCAACTCGAAGGGCGACTTGGAATATGTGTTTATACACTGCCTTTCTTTGTAAGATTGAACCAACAACGGTTGCTCAAGCCTTACTAGATCCGAACTGGGTAGTAGCAATGCAAGAAGAGATCAGTCAATTTGATCATTTGAAAGTATGGCGATTAGTTCCAAGACCAACGGGTCAATGACCAATAGGGGTTAAGTGTATTTTTAAGAACAAGAAGGATTCTGATGGAATTGTGGTTCGAAACAATGCACGTCTTGTGACCAAGGGATATCGACAACAAGAGGGTATTGATTATGTCGAAACATTTGCTCCGGTTGCTAGGATTGAGGCTATTCGTCTTTTCCTTGCATTTGCTTCTCATATGAAGTTCACGGTGTTTCAAATGGATGTCGAAACTGCTTTTCTGAACGGTCCTCTTAACCAGAAGGCTTTGACTGTGACGACCCGGGAATTTCCGACCAAATTTAAACTTAAACTATAAATGATTCTGACACAATAAGCAAAGTTTATTAAACCAAGTCTCAAAATGTTTGAACTATTTTTTTATGAATACATTTGACCTTGACTATTCCCGACGATTCACGAACAATTATTTGTAAATAAATATATTTATATATATAAATATAAATGTATACCTTAAATTTACTTATTTCAATATATATAATTAATATACTTATCTGTGTAATAAAATTTGATAAAACATAATTATAGATATTGTAATTTAAGAATATATGTATATGAATTCTACACATAGATATTACTATATGTATGGTGTAATATATATATATATATATATATATATATATATATATATATATATATATATATATATATATATATATATATATATATATATATATATATATATATATAATTTATAAATATTAAATATTAAATATATTATTTTATTAATAAATATTACAAAGTTTATAATATGTAAGGTTAATATATTAAATTTCATTACAAGTAAAAATATAATTGCTATAGTAATATTATTATTTACTTCCAATGAAAATATTAACAATTATATTAATAATATTATTATTTTAAAGACATAACTCATAAATAAGGAATTTGATATAAATTGATATACTATTATTACTTACATTATTATTATCTTTATTAATTAGTATTATGATTATTATCAATAATAATGTTATTATTATCATTTTCATTATTATTATTATTATTGGTTATCAAGATTAATATTATTATTGTAAAAATTATTACTATTATAATTATAATTACCATTATTATTAAAATCATTATTAATAATATCATAAGGAAAATACAAATCATTATAGATATCATGAATAATATCATTGTGGATTATTATTAACATAAGTTGTTAAAATTATTATTATTATTATTAATTATATAATTATTATTATTAATAATAATAATATTATTATTAATATATTTATTTATTTATATTTACAGATATAGGAAAACAGATACATAAAGTTGAAGCAGTTTCACGTTACTTTCAAATCCCATTCCAATTTCTCTTCTTATTCGATTCCTGTTGGCAACCTTTTTCTGTTCATAATCTGTACCATGTTTAATCTACAACGAATTCCTATATGCTATAAAACAAATTCTGTTAATAACCCCAATCAACTTTTATTTCTTTTATATATTTTCTGTACTCGATGATATTTCCTGTCGACACTCAATCCATAATTAATCCAATCAATACCGCTGTAAAGGAAGCCAATTGACCTACATTACCAACTATCAACTATACAACACATCATCTACTACCCATTTGTCCAACAAAAAAAAAATAATAATAAAATAAAGAAACCCACCATTTGTTGAACACCTCTTGAGTCACCATATTCTAACTCTCTTCCATTTTGGTCCATCGAAGAACCACCACTTTCGAATCACCACTTCTACCATCATCAACAAAGTCACCATTACTAACCACCATCACGAACCCATGATCTCAACCAAAACATCACCTGCAGTCTCATTGTCGATGCTATTGCTGATAACTATTCTTTTCTGTTAAGACCCAATCGAAAACCAAACACTCTATATATTTTTTTTCTCTGTCGAACATGCTGACCAAACACAGCCCCTGCTGCAGCTCCCTACCGCTACAGTAGGCTTCTATCTTTTTGTTTCGGTTCTAGCCACTGATCGCCACCATCATCATATATATTACTTCTTCGTTTTTTGGGTACGTTACTGAAACGAAAATGATATATTATGTTAATGATTTGTCAACATAGATATAGAATATTTATAGAGATTTATTAAATCAAATAAGTGGGACAGTTTATCAACTCATGGCCAACATGTATTAAAGAATAACCCCACCACATCCACTAATTAGTTTTAAATGTATATAACTATTACCTGTATCTTTATATCTGTTCGAGTATGACATAAAAATCAGTCCCCACCTTTACGAGTATAAGGCTTATTAAAATGGATTGATTAACTTGCTAGTGGGCCGAAGTAATCTTGGATGAACAAAATAATGATTATCGTAAAAACTGTAACGAGGAGTTCCTGTGAAGATGTATGAGATTATAACGATACATGGTGATGATGAGTGATGTTGTTGCAGCGAGTAACAATATGATAATGATATCATGATGGTAATGATATGAAGGATATAAGAGATGAATTAATGAAGGTGAATGAGATTATGATCGACTGATTGCTACTCCTTTTGAAAACCCAAGCGAACATTAACCTACTGCGTTACCCTTATTACCTTGTCCTTGTTTGATCAAGAAACCATCTTGTTTGATGATGCCCTATTCGATTACCTATTCCTTTTTCTGATCAATAAAACCCAAAACCCTACTATTTTTTTTCGTTGTACTGCCATTTCATAAAGCTGCATATCGATCAAGCTTTTAGTATATGATGGGCTGTTTATTGGATTCAATTATCTACACTAATGGGTTTTTATAAATGGGCTTGTGATGAGCTAAATTCAGGCCCGTACATATTTAAGGGTTAAAAGAAATTTCGTATGAAAACAATCAGGAAAACGTAAGCACAACAGAATGGTTAGGGTGTTGGGATGAGGAACGAGAGGTCACGGGTTCGAGTCTTGGCAGGAGCGTATTCTTTTTAGAGGGCCTATTTCTTGAGGTAGTGAATTATTATTATTATTATTATTATTATTATTATTATTATTATTATTATTATTATTATTATTATTATTATTATTATTATTATTATTATTATTATTATTATTATTATTATTATTATTATTATTATTATTAGTACTACTAATATTATTAAATACATATTAAGAAAAATAGAAATATGATAACTATATCATGAATATAATTATAAGTAATCCTTATTAAAAGATTATATTTATAAGTTATGTAAATATTAATAAATATAAAACCATTTTTATTATAAATACTAATTTAACTTATATACGCTTAAATATATAAAAACGTATTTTGAAATAAGTATCTAATATATTTAATTAACTTTTTAATTATTAAAATATTAAGACGAATATGAAAGTATATATATATACATAACAATTAAAATATAGATTGTACTAAAATAAGTTCTTTATATTATTTGATATATATTATTGATATAGGTTCGTGAATCCGAGGCCAACCCTACACTTGTTCAATATAGTCATATGTATTTTTACTACAAAATACATTAGGTGAGTTTCATTTGATTCCCTTTTACTCTTTACGTTTTTGGGCTGAGAATACATGCAAATGCTTTATTAACTGTTTTACAATATTTATATGCGTGAGTTTCATTAATCCCTTTTTAAATGCTTTCGCAATATATATTTTGGTACTGAGAATACATGCGCTGCTTTTATAACTGTTTTACGAAATAGACACAAGTACTTAAAACTACATTCTATGGCTGGATTATTAAACCGAATATGCCCCTTTTTATTAAGTCTGGTAATCTAAGAATTAGGGAACAGACACCCTAATTGACGCGAACTCTAAAGATAGATCTATCGGGCCCAACAAGCCCCATCCAAAGTACTGGATGCTTTAGTGCTTCGAAATTTATATCATGTCCGAAGGAGGATCCCGGAATGATGGGGATATTCTTATATGCATATTGTTAATGTCGGTTACCAGGTGTTCAATCTATATGAATGATTAATTTTGTCTCTATTCATGGGACGTATATTTATGAGAAATGAAAATCTTGTGGTCTATTAAAATGATGGAAATGTTTATTTATGTTAAACTAATGAACTCACCAACCTTTTGGTTGACACTTGAAAGCATGTTTATTCTCAGGTACGAAAGAAATCTTCCGCTGTGCATTTGCTCATATTAGAGATATTACTTGGAGTCATTCATGACATATTTTAAAAAACGTTGCATTCGAGTCTTTGAGTTCATCAAGATTATTATTAAGTCAATTATATTTGGATATATTATGAAGTGTTATACATGCCTGTCAACTGTCAATGTAACGAAAGTTTGTCTTTTAAAAACGAATGCAATGTTTGTAAAATGTATCATATAGAGGTCAATTACCTCGCGATGTAATCAACTGTTGTGAATCGTTTGTAATCGATATGGACTTCGTCCGGATGGATTAGGACGGATCTCTACAGTTGGTATCAGAGCGTTGGTCTTAGTGAACCAGGTCTTGCATTAGAGTGTCTAACTGATAGTTGTTTAGATGCATTAGTGAGTCTAGACTTCGACCGTGTCTGCATGTCAAAAGTTTTGCTTATCATTTTGTGTCAAAAATTACCTGCTTATCATTCTCAGGGAACCACTTGTTTATCACTCTTAGTCTAGACATGTCTTACTGCCTCTATTGCATAGACAGTGTATAGATAAATTCATATCTTAGCGTATCTGTTATTGTTACTTTTGCCTGACAGCTTTCGTAGATTCCTCCGTAACTTATGGGATTTTAGTATTATATATGCATATGTAAATTATGTATTGTAGGGTACTAATCTACATCCTATAATCTATTTCTTATCGAAAATCCTTCATCTGATCGTACGAGATGAATCCCTCAATCAGTTCGAGTCCCTCAGATTTCGATAGCTATACTGACAACTATTCCGACATGGATATTCACCTAAGCTCCAAAAGCGGTGTCACCAGAATGAATCAATCAATCAGCCATCCCCAATTCATCTGATGAGTTAGTAGGCGACTTAATCAATGGATATGCGAAGAAGGTAATCCCTTCCACCAACTGAATTCACCTCTTGGCGAAGAACCTGAAACACTTACCGGCGAATCAGCCCGAAACACCATTTTCACCCTTATTTTCAGGATATCTTGTCATGATTATATTCTATCTAAAATTATAAAACTTATTCATCCGCTCGTTCCGACCGACAATCATCTAGGAATAATAGAAGAAGTCAACGAACTTCGTGCTCGAGTAATCAATCTGGAGAATATGGTGCAAAATGTACCAGCTTCAGCAACATCACCGGCACCAACAGTACCATCAGTAATAGCACCAGTACCATCAACAATTCATGCCTCAACATCTCATTCTGTACCTCGAGTATGATCATCGTTCTACATATCGTTCTACATCATTTATCTTCGTTCTACATGGCGATTATGTAATCTCTAATGTTTTAAAGATTATATATCCTTATTTTAAAATCAAATGAGTTTAATATAATATTAACTCATTAAATCCATAATTACATCTGAAGAAAATATATATGTATATATGTTTTCATAAAGATTGTAATTAAAAATTCCTTTGTACAAACTGTTAATGGTGAAAATATTTTAACGGGTAGGTAATACCCGAAAAATATTTAGATTTCACATTAATAAATTACACTGTACATTATTCGAAGCTGATTCAACAGTCGTTTACTATTCTACTTACATCCACCGATATGCGTATCCGTTCACCGTAGAATAATCATTTTCATTCAATTTCGTATATGGATTTTGACCTATCAGAATTCAACAAGTGGCATAATGAAGAAAACATTTGACAAAATAAAATTTGTTAGAAACAAACAAATTAACTATGAGGAATTTTGTTAAGAATTCACGCTAACAAAATCCTAGCTAACTGTTCCTAGCTAACTGTTAATTCCGTATTACATTTTATTTATCGCATTTTATTTATCGCAATTTTAATTCTCGCAACTTTATTTATCGTCATTTAATTTCTGTTATTTACTTTACGCACTTTATTTATCGTTATTTAATTTTTGTTATTTATTTTACTCACTTTAAATATAGGGACACGTATACAAGGTTTTGACATATCATATCGACGCATCTATATATATATTATTTGGAATAACCATAGACACTCTATATGCAGTAATGATCGAGTTCTCTATACAGGGTTGAGGTTGATTCTACAATAATATATATACTTTGAGTTGTGATCGAGTCTGAGACATGTACACGGGTAACGATATGTATTAATTAATTCGAATATTATATATTAAACTATATATGGATTATTGAATTGCTAACTGTGGACTATCAACTGAGGACTACCAACATTGGACAATTAAAATGAATTAAAATATTGATTATAACATATGAAACTAAACAATTCTTCAAGTTTGCCACTTGACATCATCTTAAACCTCATTTAAATCTTGACGATTTCAATCCGTGTTCAAACCTTTCATGATTCTTGAAAACATCTCAAACGAGAGGATGAACCAACCGCACTTCATCTACGGGAGAAAATATTGATGCATTTAGTTATGCATCTGAAAAACTCTCGAAAACTGAGTAAACGTTTAACACGTAGTTGTGCTAATTCCTTTAGTGTTATTATTACCCAAAATAATTTGGTAATTCCTTTCAAAGTAGCAAATTTTGTCACAGCTCCAGCAAATCAACTTTGACTTCCATTCGAATTAGCCTTATTATAACCTCGATATATAAGTTTGCCTATCATCATCGTTACCGGGGAACCATTTATATTCCACCACATTAGCAGTAAACTTACCAGCAACTTCAATGAATTTAGATTTTTCGAAAAATCATTATATTCATTGAAACTCTATCGTGTATTCATCTATACCCTGTAACAATAATTGCCATACCAATTATCAAGAATCAACAATCAGTATTTCGAATCTCGTAGTATTTCTACATCAATAGTTATATGTATACATATAATAATTATCTCCTAAAATTACGACCTTCAATTCAGAAATTCTGAAAAGCACCAGTCTACAAATCAATACTTCAATTATGAAAAAGCTGAATACAGCAGCAAAAAGTGTACACGACCTTAACAGTCGAAGATATAAAGATAAAGAATAAGTGTGTTGGCAAAGCTAAAAAAAAAAGTTGGAACTGGAATACGGATTGAGCAAACCATGAAGGAGACTCTGAACAAATCACAAGGACTAAACTTGTACATAAAGGATCAGGATGATTCTATTTCTGATGAAATCCTTAGCGAATAACTTACTCCTCATTTACTCTAAATCATTGTGAATGAATTTCTTCATCACAGTTTGATTCAAAAATCCTAAGATATCATCGTATCTTTCATTATAAATATCCTCAATATTTCTGAAGATATCTTCATAAATATTCTCGTCCGATATTAATTATCTCTCTTCGCTATCTGTATTATATCATAAAAGGAAACTGTTTTAGTTTCTATATTCTGTGAACCTTCGAATTTAAAATATGAATGTTTTTGAAGTAGTGTTGGGAACTGATGCATGAGTTAGTATAATATAATGACACTTGATCAACGTGATTATATTATAGTAAGTCATGCTGAGTTTCTAATGAAACGTGATGATTCACAGACCATAACGTCATCATGTTCCATGTTATATGACTCTTACATTCTACCGAATCTTCAAACATATCGAGAACATATATTCCTGATAGTTCTATCTTTTCTCTTGAATTCTGGTAATTTAACCAATCAAGATCATGCTATTACAATCTCTCTCTTTGAACATTAGTCACGTTCATTCAAAACTTCATACCTACGAATTCTGGATCATTATTCGTTTGACTTAAAGTCGGGAAGAGAAAAAAAAACAAAAATTTGGAACTCCAAAATATAAAGGAAACGAAGAGGGCGGATTTATAGTGAAATATCAGACAGAGCAATCGGGACCGATCATCGCATTTAATTAAAGAGACCCTAATTTCTTTAAATCTCGAAGGATCAAATCCTATAGATTTTCGAGATTTTCTTTTGAATCCCTTAAATTCCGGAATTCAACCATGACCAGTGAAAGGTTATGATGAAACTTGTCTATCTCATTTCACTATTTTGTGATAGTTTCACTCGTACTCTTCACAAAAATCAAATTGTTTTATCTATATTACTTGATAATGATAAAACTCTAATTTTCAGCTTGTATGTGTCATGAAAACATACTTATTGTCATCCATGACCATCCCACTCAAATTTCGGGACGAAATTTCTTTAACGGGTAGGTACTGTGACGACCCGGGAATTTCCGACCAAATTTAAACTTAAACTATAAATGATTCTGACACAATAAGCAAAGTTTATTAAACCAAGTCTCAAAATGTTTGAACTATTTTTTTTTATGAATACATTTGACCTTGACTATTCCCGACGATTCACGAACAATTGTTTGTAAATAAATATATTTATATATATAAATATAAATGTATACCTTAAATTTACTTATTTCAATATATATAATTAATATACTTATCTGTGTAATAAAATTTGATAAAACATAATTATAGATATTGTAATTTAAAAATATATGTATATGAATTCTACACATAGATATTACTATATGTATGGTGTAATATATATATATATATATATATATATATATATATATATATATATATATATATATATATATATATATATATATATATATATATATATATATATATAATTTATAAATATTAAATATTCAATATATTATTTTATTAGTAAATATTACAAAGTTTATAATATGTAAGGTTAATATATTAAATTTCATTACAAGTAAAAATATAATTGCTATAGTAATATTATTATTTACTTCCAATGAAAATATCAACAATTATATTAATAATATTATTATTTTAAAGACATAACTCATAAATAAGGAATTTGATATAAATTGATATACTATTATTACTTACATTATTATTATCTTTATTAATTAGTATTATGATTATTATCAATAATAATGTTATTATTATCATTTTCATTATTATTATTATTGGTTATCAAGATTAATATTATTATTGTAAAAATTATTACTTTTATAATTATAATTACCATTATTATTAAAATCATTATTAATAATATCATAAGGAAAATACAAATCATTATAGATATCATGAATAATATCATTGTGGATTATTATTAACATAAGTTGTTAAAATTATTATTATTATTATTAATTATATAATTATTATTATTAATAATAATAATATTATTATTAATCTATTTATTTATTTATATTTACGGATATAGGAAAACAGATACATAAAGTTGAAGCAGTTTCACGTTACTTTCAAATCCCATTCCAATTTCTCTTCTTATTCGATTCCTGTTGGCAACCTTTTTCTGTTCATAATCTGTACCATGTTTAATCTACAACAAATTCCTATATGCTATAAAACAAATTCTGTTAACAACCCCAATCAACTTTTATTTCTTTTATATATTTTCTGTACTCGATGATATTTCCTGTCGACACTCAATCCATAATTAATCCAATCAATACCAGCTGTAAAGGAAGCCAATTGACCTACATTACCAACTATCAACTATACAACACATCATCTACTACCCATTTGTCCAAAAATAATAATAATAATAAAATAAAGAAACCCACCATTTGTTGAACACCTCTTGAGTCACCGTATTCTAACTCTCTTCCATTTTGGTCCATCGAAGAACCACCACTTTCGAATCACCACTTCTACCATCATCAACAAAGTCACCATTACTAACCACCATCACGAACCCATGATCTCAACCAAAACATCACCTACAGTCTCATTGTCGATGCTATTGCTGATAACTATTCTTTTCTGTTAAGACCCAATCGAAAACCAAACACTTTATATATTTTTTTTCTCTGTCGAACATTTTGATGACCCGAAAATTTTTGACTTATTTAAGCCAATTCTCTATACGATTTATTATTTTAACACGCTAAACAAAGTCTGTTAGATTGAGTCTCAAAATTTTAGAACTGTTTCATATATACAATTACCTTTGATTACTCTCGACGATTCATGAACAATTATATGTAAGTATATATATATGTACAAGTAAAAATGAATTTGCTACAGTAAAACACTATTTGCTACAGTGAAACCGTATTTTGCTACAGTGCTACAGTGAAAACGAGTTTGCTACAGTGATTTGCTACAGTGAAACACTATTTACTACAGTAAACACTATTTGCTACAGTAAAACACTATTTGCTACAGTAAAACACTATTTGCTACAGTAAACACTATTTGCTACAGTGAACACTATTTGATGTCGACGAACTAGCAAACAAAAACAGAAAAGGCGGCCATGCGATCGCATGGCAAAAACACTGAAAACTCATGCGATCGCATGAGCTACAGTAAATCGAAAAGTACTATAAAAGGTCAGTTTTGCTCGACGATATTTTTCATAAATATATCTGTAATAAGTTTTAATTTATAATTATAATTATAATTTAAGTTTAATAATAATAAAGTATATTCGAGGGTGTTTTAATTCGGGTTTCAAACCGCTTTAAGCTAAGGAAATATTGGGTATTGTTCGGGGTATTGTTCTTGAATCCAAGGCCAACCATACAGTCGTCTACCATCATTACGTCTACGCAATTTGCCAACAATATTGAGTCTCAATATTGAACTGTGAGTTTATAGTCCCCCTTTTTAAATACTTTAAATATTTTTGGGCTGAGAATACATGCAATTTATTTTAAACGCAATAAGACACAAGTACATACAAAATTCTACACTGAGTTAAACCGGAAATCCCTTAGCTTTGGTAATTAGTAGCTGCCAGTACATAGGATATGGACTGGTGGGCGCGAATAATTGTATATGGATCCATAGGGCTTGACATCCCCGTCCGAGCTAGAGCACTAGCCTTTTAACGGACGTATGTTATTTGAGTTTAAGACACGTTGGTTTGCGTGTATTAAAACGAATGGGGTAATTATCACTATAGCGTTAAGTTTAGTTACCAGGGTGCTCTGTTACGTAGAATCTATTGATAAACTTTTGATGAAATCTTGTGGTCTATCTTTATATATGTTTATGACTCGAGCAATTAAACCTATAACTCACCAACATTCGTGTTGACTTTTTAGCATGTTTTATTCTCAGGTCCTTAGAATGCTTCCGCTGTGATGTGCTTGTTGCCTGCATGGAGTCTCTCATGCTTTGTACAAAGTTTATTGCATTCAAAATAAAACTGCGTTGTGTAATAAATAATTGGACTGTGATGTCAACCTGTAAATTAAAGACTTATGTATTTCGGGGTTTTGCTTATACCTAAGCACTCGCCCACATGTTTATAACTTTCTATGTTTAGAAAGTCACTTATTTTAATGAATGCAATATTTTATCAAAACGTATCATATAGAGGTCAAAACCTCACTGTGGAATCAATGATTAACGTGCCGCGTCAATAGCGATTTTGACGGGTCGTTACAAACATGCTGACCAAACATAGCCCCTGCTGCAGCTCCCTACCGCTACAGCAGGCTTCTATCTTTTTGTTTTGGTTCTAGCCACTGATTGCCATCATCATCATATATATTACTTCTTCATTTTTTGGGTACGTTACTGAAACGAAAATGATATATTATGTTAATGATTTGTCAACATAGATATAGAATATTTATAGAGATTTATCAAATCAAATAAGTGGGACAGTTTATCAACTCATGGCCAACATGTATTAAAGAATAACCCCACCACATCCACTAATTAGTTTTAAATGTATATAACTATTACCTGTATCTTTGTATCTGTTCGAGTATGACATAAAAATCAGTCCCCACCTTTACGAGTATAAGGCTTATTAAAATGGATTTGATTAACTTGCTAGTGGGCCGAAGTAATCTTGGATGAACAAAATAATGATTATCGTAAAAACTGTAACGAGGAGTTCCTATGAAGATGTATGAGATTATAACGATACATGGTGATGATGAGTGATGTTGTTGCAGCGAGTAACAATATGATAATGATATCATGACGGTAATGATATGAAGGATATAAGAGATGAATTAATGAAGATGAATAAGATGATGATCGACTGATTGCTACTCCTTTTGAAAACCCAAGCAAACATTAACCTGCTGCGTTACCCTTATTACCTTGTCCTTGTTTGATCAAGAAACCATCTTGTTTGATGATGCCCTATTCGATTACCTATTCCTTTTTCTGATCAATAAAACCCAAAACCCTACTATTTTTTTCGTTGTACTGCCATTTCATAAAGCTGCATATCGATCAAGCTTTTAGTGTATGCTGGGCTGTTTATTGGACTTAATTATCTACACTAATGGGTTTTTATAAATGGGCTTGTGATGAACTAAATTCAGGCCCGTACATATTTAAGGGTTAAAAGAAATTTCGTATGAAAACAATCAGGAAAACGTAAGCACAACAGAATGGTTAGGGTGTTGGGATGAGGAACGAGAGGTCACGGGTTCGAGTCTTGGCAGGAGCGTATTCTTTTTAGAGGGCCTATTGAAAGGACCCGTTCATATACATTATAAACGATTCACAATAGTTGATTACATCGCGAGGTATTTGACCTCTATATGATACATTTTACAAACATTGCATTCGTTTTTAAAAGACAAACTTTCTTTACAACGAAAGTTGACGGCATGCACACCATTTCATAATACATCCAACTATAATTTGGCTTAATAATAATCTTGATGAACTCAATGACTCGAATGCAACGTCTTTCAAAATATGCCATGAATGACTCCAAGTAATATCCTTAAAATGAGCTAATGCACAGCGGAAGATTTCTTTAATACCTGAGAATAAACATGCTTTAAAGTGTCAACCAAAAGGTTGGTGAGTTCATTAGTTTATCATAATCAATCATTTCCGTAATAGTAATAGACCACAAGATTTCAGTTTCCATAAATATCCGTACACTCGCAAGTGTTTAAAAGTATTCTATAAGTTGTAGGCACCCGGTAACAAGCCTTAACATTCATGTTTTACCCTCTGAAGTACACCAGATCAGGTGTGTTTAAAATAACCTCGAAGTACTAAAGCATCCCATAGTCAGGATGGGGTTTGTCAGGCCCAATAGATCTATCTTTAGGATTCACGCCTACCGTACATAGACAAGTAGTTTAATGTTACCAAGCTAAGGGTATATTTCTGGTTTAAACCCACATAGAATTAGTTTTAGTATTTGTGCCTATTTCGTAAAACATTTATAAAAATAGCGCATGTATTCTCAGTCCCAAAAATATATATAAAAGGGAGCAAATGAAACTCACAATACTGTATTTCGTAGTAAAAATACATATAACGTCATTTAACAAGTGCAAGGTTGGCCTCGGATTCACGAACGTATCAATATTGAGATTCAATATTGCAGGAAAGTACGTAGACGCAACGGAGATGATAAACACTAGATTGACCTCACGAGCATACCCATGAACCATGCCCATCACCTCCATAGCTATAACCCATAATTTCCTTAGCTTCGACTCATTCAAAAAAACTATTTTGAAATCACTCGGACAGCACTCCGTCGTAATATTTTATGTATACTAATAATATCTTGAAATAATACAGAGCAAATATATATATTTATATATATGAATCGATTGAGAGAGTTTAGAGAAATATATTTTCAAGTTTCTATGAAATAATGAAACCTACTGAATTCTATTTATAATAGATTTTTGAATTATTAAAGTGAATTATTAAAGTTAAAGTAAAGTAAAAGTAAAGTAAATGTAAAGTTAAAGTATAGTAAAAGTATAAAAACTATGTATGTATAATACGCGTATAAATATATATAATATTAATTTAAATCGTTATATATATTTAATGAAATAAAATATAAATATCGTTATATTTAATATACTGGTTAAGTAATGAGTTGTCAAAAGTGATTCTAGATATTTATAAAAGTTATATACGTTTTAATAATAAAGTTCTTTTTAAACTGAAAACGTCTTTGTACGTTTGAAAATAGATTAATAGAATATTATGGAAACCAATTCTCCACTAACTTTTGTCTAACTTTCGTAAATGACATTTTTTGTTTTTATTTATAAATAGTTTTACAAATTATTCTGAATATCGTTAAGAGAAATAGATTTTCTCAAATCATAGTGGACCTCTCAACAGAGATTTGTAATCATAATTCAATGTTTCTGATAATTCAATCATTTAATATTTTTTTTAATATCGTCAAAAATCATATTGAAACAAATACGTTCGTGTAAAGTATTATACGTTTAATACTTTATTAATATTCTCAAGTTATAATATATATATATATATACATATACATATCTATTTATATATAACGGTTCGTGAATCGTCGAAATTTGGTCGAGGTTATAATGAATGTATGAACACAGTTTAAAATTCTTGAGATTTAACTTAACAAACTTTGCTTATCGTGTCGGAATAATATAAAGATTAAAGTTTAAATTTGGTCGAAAATTTCCGGGTCGTCACAGTACCTACCCGTTAAAGAAATTTCGTCCCCGAAATTTGATAGAGGTCGTTATGACTAACAATGATAATGTTATTATAACGATTATAGAGTTTTATCATGTTCAAGAAGAATGGATAAAATAATTCGATTACTCGAAGCGTGTTAGTGAAGTTATCGTAAATGAATGAAATAAGATAATAGTGATTCGTCGTATCTTTTGACGTCATCACGATTGATCTCCGAAAAGAAAATCTTTGTAATCTATATTGGATTTGATTATTCGGCGATTAAGGAAATTATGATCCTCTTCGAATTAATGCAAAAATCCATTTTGATTTCTCTGTCGGATATTTCACTATAAATCCACCTCATTTGTTTTCTTACAACTCACACCTTCTCAACTCATATTTTAAAGTATTTGTCAATATGCTTCATCCAGTGCTGATTCTTGATATACTCCTCACTTTCATATCTGTCGCTCTTCTTTTTCATCTGCCTCCGGAAGAATCTATTTACTTCTACTATACTCTTGGTTTTATAGTGTTTTTAGTTCTCCCGTGTCTTTATATTGCTATATCCATTGATATATACTATAACGACCCTCATTTTTCCATTCTATATTTTTCCAATATTAAAAGCCCAAACAATATAATTAAAACTTAATGATTAAACTTTAATCAACAATTGTTAAGTGTTAAGAGTTAGAAAACATATTAATTAACTTTGTACAAAAATTGACAAGTTAATAAAAGATGAAAATAATAAACTGTTAGTCGACACTCACTGCTAATTAAAATTTATGCATTTATATAATATTATAACTAATAACTTATAAGTAATAAATAAAAAGTGACATTTATATAAATAATAAAACAATTGGGAACTAAATATATACAAGTCATGAATTAGTAAAAAGAAAATAATACTTATCATGTAGTAAATGTAAAAATAATAATAATAATAATAGTAATAATAATGAGACTAAAAAAATATTACATCCTTATGTTGACTAAAAATAAAGTATAAACTAGTACATCCTTATGTTGACTAATTATAAACTAGTACCACCTATTGTTGACTAAAAATTATAAAATAAAATAAAATCATTAATTAGAACATCCTTATGTTGACTAACACTCTAATACTTGCACTATATAAACACTCCTAGACTCCTAGTTTCTCATTCACAAATCACACCAAAATCCTCTCTCAAAAACAATCTCTCCCTTTCCCTCTCTTGTGGTATTCGAATCTTCAAGCTTGTTCTTCGTGTTCTTCAAGAATCTTCAAGGAGTTCTTCAAGATTTTCAAGGCTTTGATCTTCCATCTTCATCGTGTTCATCTTTTCTTTGTTAATTATCTTGAATCTTCAAAGGTATAACATAAACCCTAAACTATTTACATAAACTTTGATCTTTGTTAATTCATATTCATATTATAAACTTGTTATTCATAAGTATATACATAAACACACCTAGATTTATATATACATATATACATGTAAAAAAAATATATTTTTTATATATATATACATATATATACGAATTATATATACATATACATATTAAAACCTTAAACCCTAATTACACCTAAACTATAATTCTTAAACCCTAATTAATTAAACTCTAAACATTGATGAAACCCTAGGACATTAATTACTAAACCCTAGTTATTAATTACTACTTTAATTAACTAACCCTAATTAATGAAACCCTAATACTACTTATACTAGTACTTAACATGTATACACTATTACTATTACTAGCACCTATAACCTACTACTTATATTGTAGCACAAAAATATTTTGGAATATGTATTAGAGATGTATAGATCTTCGAACTTTCTTGACGAATGGTTTCTACGAGATTCTAGGCAGAGGGTTTGGATTTCCGATTTAAAGGGTCCTATGGCTCAAGCCCCTAGATCTAAATTAGCCATTCGAAGGGAAAGGGGTGATTGGAAGCTTATCTAATACGGCAAGTATCCTAAAATGGAAAACACTGATAAAAGTAGAAACTCTCTAGTCATAGAAACTTAGTAAAATAAGAAACTTTCTAAAAATAGAAACTTTATAAAAATAGTAACTTACTAGGAATAGAAACTTAGTAAAACAAACTATACTTAAACACATACTTAAACTTAAACATGGGCAAAACACTTAACTACTCTTAAATGTCAATAGGTTGACTTTCCTGCTCACTCGTTCAACTCTTTATTCCGAGGAATAACTCTCTCTCTACTTACTAAGGTGAATTCATAGCCCCACTCTTTATTGCTAGCAAACTTATTTAACTTATTTGGGGTGAGACACATGCTGCTTTTACTATTTACAATTTAGACACAAGTACCAACTGCTAAAACTATGCTATACCCGGCTATGTCCGACTAAGTCCCTACAGTGATATTTTTAAGTGCTGCGGCATGCTTATTTATTGGGGGTAGGCCTATCGGGAGTAACGTCCCCGATACATTTGACTAAGTCTTTGTATTACTTGATAATAAAATTAAACCGACAAGGACAGACACAACTTCTCATGGGGCAAACTTGAACGTTTAGTCTAAATATCACGCACTGGCATAACTTTTTGATCCTGCGGGAGATCAACGTTACAAACTAAATCTTGTGGTCTAAAACAATGATAACTACTTTTGTTAAACCTATGAATTTCACTCAACCTTTTTGGTTGACACTTTAGCATGTTTTGTCTCAGGTGCTGTTTGATTCAAGCTTTCTTATCTACTACTTATGTGATGCTACTTGGACTTAGGATCAAGAGATATCGCATTTATTACCTCTGCATATGAACAATTACTTTATCGTTATTTCCATTATTGTAACGACATTTCATTTTCCGCTGCGTACTCAATAAAGTTAAATTTTCTCATTTAGTATTGTTCTCATATTATAATATGTTGGTTTATTTGATATTAGTAACGTTTCTTCCAGACCCTATTGGGAGGACATTACAGATTGGTATCAGAGCATAACCAGGCTGTTATAGAGAACCAGGATTGCATTTTTATGTGTGCCTTACTTGCTAGCTAGGGTGCCTTAGCAATCTAGGAAACTATAACCTTTCCTGCCTTACACTTAAAGCACTTAGGATTGCCTTATAATCTTAACAATCATGCTTTACCAAACTTGACTTAAAGATTCTAATCAAAGTCTCTTTTCTAATGTATGACTACAACTTTTCTTGACCATAGTGCCTTTAATTGTTGCCTTTAACTGTTAAATGCTACACTATACTTTAGAAACTTTACTTATCTTAGAATGCCGAGCTAATCTAAGAACTCTGCTCACTTTCCTGAGTACTATCCAATTACACCACCGCATCTAAATGCGACACAATGATTTCAGAAATTCTTGACATTCATAAGTCATCTATCATGGTTATGTGTATTACATATGTATTACATGAAATATTATCCATGATTTTGAAACTCTTATAATTGTTACTACTCACACACAAACGTATATAACTCCCTGTTATATCACGTACCTATATGCCTTATGTCTTTATGCATCGGTTTGTGAATCGAAAAATGTCATTGGGTTATCACAGTATACGAATTGAAAGTCTTTAATCAAAAGATTATTAGATTACATACTTATCACTTTATGATCTCAACACGTCATACTGCCATTATTAAAGTATAGACACATCATATCTTATTATATCTTATCGTATCTATCCCAATAGATTTTGTCTAACACTTTTCCTAAATTCCCTCCGTAAATTACGGAAATCTTTTTGCTATATACACGTATTCGAGGAGACGAATATATCATCCAGTATTCAACACTAATCTCATATCAAAAACCCTAATTCCAAACACATAATATGGATTCCTCGAACTCTTCGAGCTCTAATGGCAGCGTAACCGGAATGAACCAACCAATCAGCCATCATCTATTTTGGATGAATTGGGGATGGGTTCATAATAAAATTAATCAATGGAGACAAGAAGAAGGTGATCCCTTCCACCAACCGAATTCACCTCTTGGTGAAGAACCTGAAGCACTTACTGGCGAACCCATTCGGAACACTATTTTCACCCTCATTTCCAGGATATCCAGTCACGAATATATAATATCTAAAATTTTAGATCTTATTCATCCACTTGTCCGAACAGCCAATCATCCCGGAATAATAGAAGAAGTCAACGAGCTTCGCGCTCGAGTAGTGGCTCTGGAGAATATGGTGCGAAACCTACGAACACCAGCAGCAGCACCAGCAGCATAACCAGTACCATCGGCATCACCACCAACATCACCAGCTTCACCAACGACAACATCCACATTCTACGCCTCAACATCACACTCAGTACCTCAAACATCAACATCATACGCCCCATAGATACCAAGGAATATTAGTAATAATGAGTTAAGATGTATTGACTCATTCTTCCTGAAAAATTACATATGTATACTTTATATATATGGATTGGAACAATAATAAATCTTTTCGTACTAAGCTATTACGTGTGAATCTTAACTAGTATGCACTACATGGTTAATTCATATCATAATATGCTATGATGTACATCTTTTGTTAATAACTTAACAATCGTTAATCATTGCTTCAATACAATAAACTCCATTTCGTAATAAACCAAGTGTATTACTCAAATACATGATTGATTGTATACTTTAATTTTCGATGTACTCGAAACTATCTAGAAAATATCATTAGTGCCTTATGAATTTCACAAGAATTCCAAGAGCACCAACATCATATACCGAAGTATATCAATAACAATGAACGATGAAGTATTAATTCATAACTTCATTAGCGAAATATTTCACGACAATTATGAAATCTCTAAGGTTTTGGAGATTATTTATTCTCGTTTCAACAGCAAATCAAATGAGTTTAATATTATATTAGCTCATTAAAACCATGATTACATCTGAAGAATACATATATGAACGTATATCTTCTCTTTTGTACAAACTGTTAATTGTAAAAAAAATTTAACGGGTAGGTAAAACCCGAGAGATATTCATATCTCATATAAATATGTTACATTGTACATTCTTCCATTCTGATTCAGCAGTTGTTAACTATACTACTTACATTCACATGATATATGTATATGTTCACCAAAGAAAAACCATTTTCATACAAATTCAGTTACATACTCTGATTTTGACATATCGGAACTTAAGTAAAGCTTTAGCAAGTGTTATCTTCCTAAAGATCACTACATTCATGAATTATATTCATTCGTATTCTATGATGAATTATCAAATCAAACCACCGAACTTACCATTCCTTACTTTTGAAAATCACAACATTTCTTCGTCAACCGTTAGATCCATTGATGGATGCATCTTACGCTTAAACACTTCAAATTCAAAATTCTTGAAAACATCCTTTGAATCTTGACGATCGCAATCAGCGTTTAATCATCTAAAAATGAAATTTCTTGAAACTATTTCGGATTGATAACCGATGATTCAAATATGGCTGCATTAAATGCAGAGGAAACAGAAAAATTGTAGATGGTCTTAAGGGCCAACAGTTTGATAATAAAGAATGGTACGTTGAAAAAGCTCAAAAGAAAATTTGGAACTGAAAAACGGATTGAGCTAACCATGGAGGAGACCAAGGACAAACACAAGGGCCAAACCCTATATTCAAAGAATCCAGGTAATTTTGGATCCGGTGAAATCTTTAGAGAATATCTTGCTCCGAAGTCATGTTAAAAGCTTGCGGAAAATTTTTCTTCATCAACTTTCGAACTTAGAAATTCCAAAATATCATCATAAATATCCTCTATATTTCGGAAGATATCTTCATAACGATTCATGTCCGCAATTAAGTATCTCTTTGCGATATCTTTATAAAGGAAACTGTTTTAGTTTCTATATTCTGTAAAATTCGAGTTTAAATTATAAATGCTTTGAAGAAGTGTTGGGAATTGAAGCATGAGTTAGTATAATATAATGATGTCAGGCCAACGTGATTATATTACAGTAAGTCATGCTAAGTTTTTAATGGAAGATGATGATTCATAGATTTTATAATCATCATTTTCCATGTTACACGACTCTTACATTCTATTTAACCTCTAAACATATCAAGAAAATATTTTTCTTGATGATTCGGTCTTTTCCGGATATTCTGGTAATATGACAAATCAAATCGTGCTATTACCTTTCCTTTCTACTTTATATATTATGATCATTCGAAACTTCATACATATGAATTCTGGACCATTACTCGCTTGACTTGAAGTCGGGAAGAAGAAACAAAAGCATAAAGCTCCGACATATAAGGGAAAATATAAAGCCTGATAACGACTCCGAAATTACAAACCGTGTATATCAATGCGTATAGCAATATAAAGACACGGGATAATTAAAAACACTATAACCCCAAGAGCATAGTAGAAGTAAACAGATTCCTCTAGCGGTAAAAGAAAAAGAAGAATGACTGCATAGATGGTCAATATAATAACCAGGATCAGAACTAGATTAAGCATTTTCTTAATCTTTTGGAAGTTTGAATTGAGAAAGAAAGTATAGAAGTGGTGAAGATAATGAAACGAAAGAAGCTAATTTATAGCAAAATTCCAAACACATCAATCGAGGCAAATCACCGCATTTAATCAAACAAATCTCAAAATTTCGTAAATACCGGAGAATCAAATCTTATAGATTACGAAGATTTCCTTTAATTCCTTGAATTCCGGAAATCAATCGTGACTACGTCAAAAGTTAAGGCGAACATTTAATTTTCTCATTTCACTCTTTTATGATAGCTTCATTTATACTCTTCCTATAAACGAATCGTTTTATCCATATTATTCAATAGTGATAAAACTTTATTTTTCAACTTATATTCATCATTAAAATATTCTTGTTGTAAACAATGAAGATCTCTATCAAATTTCATGACTGTGATTTTCACGAACTCCTCTTTGTTTGTCTGCCCTAATATTGTGGCATAAAATGCTCAAGGTTTTAAATGAGCTCAATACTATTCATAACACATTTCATGTATCCAATTTACTGAAATGACTTGTATAACATCATCATTTTGAATGAACTTCGCATTAATGATAAAATGCACTTCGTTGAATAACCTATAGAAATCATGGAAGGAGAGGTCAAACAAACGCGTAAAAGCAATATACCTATCGTTAAAGTCCGTTGGAATTCGCGTAGAGGCCCCGAATATACCTGGGAACGCAAAGACCATATGAAACGGAAATATCCCCATCTCTTCTCAACTGCTGATGCAAACGAGGAAACTACCTAAAAACTTCGGGATGAAGTTTTCAATAACGGGGAGGTACTATAACGACCCTCATTTTTCCATTCTATATTTTTCCAATATTAAAAGCCCAAACAATATAATTAAAACTTAATGATTAAACTTTAATCAACAATTGTTAAGTGTTAAGAGTTAGAAAACATATTAATTAACTTTGTACAAAAATTGACAAGTTAATAAAAGATGAAAATAATAAACTGTTAGTCGACACTCACTGCTAATTAAAATTTATGCATTTATGTAATATTATAACTAATAACCTATAAGTAATAAATAAAAAGTGACATTTATATAAATAATAAAACAATTGGGAACTAAATATATACAAGTCATGAATTAGTAAAAAGAAAATAATACTTATCATGTAGTAAATGTAAAAATAATAATAATAATAATAATAATAATAATAGTAATAATAATGAGACTAAAAAAATATTACATCCTTATGTTGACTAAAAATAAAGTATAAACTAGTACATCCTTATGTTGACTAATTATAAACTAGTACCACCTATTGTTGACTAAAAATTATAAAACAAAATAAAATCATTAATTAGAACATCCTTATGTTGACTAAGACTCTAATACTTGCACTATATAAACACTCCTAGACTCCTAGTTTCTCATTCACAAATCACACCAAAATCCTCTCTCAAAAACAATCTCTCCCTTTCCCTCTCTTGTGGTATTCGAATCTTCAAGCTTGTTCTTCGTGTTCTTCAAGAATCTTCAAGGAGTTCTTCAAGATTTTCAAGGCTTTGATCTTCCATCTTCATCGTGTTCATCTTTTCTTTGTTAATTATCTTGAATCTTCAAAGGTATAACATAAACCCTAAACTATTTACATAAACTTTGATCTTTGTTAATTCATATTCATATTATAAACTTGTTATTCATAAGTATATATATAAACACACCTAGATTTATATATACATATATACATGTAAAAAAATATATTTTTTATATATATATACATATATATACGAATTATATATACATATACATATTAAAACCTTAAACCCTAATTACACCTAAACTATAATTCTTAAACCCTAATTAATTAAACTCTAAACATTGATGAAACCCTAGGACATTAATTACTAAACCCTAGTTATTAATTACTACTTTAATTAACTAACCCTAATTAATGAAACCCTAATACTACTTATACTAGTACTTAACATGTATACACTATTACTATTACTAGCACCTATAACCTACTACTTATATTGTAGCACAAAAACATTTTGGAATATGTATTAGAGATGTATAGATCTTCGAACTTTCTTGACGAATGGTTTCTACGAAATTCTAGGCAGAGGGTTTGGATTTTCGATTTAAAGGGTCCTATGGCTCAAGCCCCTAGATCTAAATTAGCCATTCGAAGGGAAAGCGGTGATTGGAAGCTTATCTAATACGGCAAGTATCCTAAAATGGAAAACACTGATAAAAGTAGAAACTCTCTAGTCATAGAAACTTAGTAAAATAAGAAACTTTCTAAAAATAGAAACTTTATAAAAATAGTAACTTACTAGGAATAGAAACTTAGTAAAACAAACTATACTTAAACACATACTTAAACTTAAACATGGGCAAAACACTTAACTACTCTTAAATGTCAATAGGTTGACTTTCCTGCTCACTCGTTCAACTCTTTATTCCGAGGAATAACTCTCTCTCTACTTACTAAGGTGAATTCATAGCCCCACTCTTTATTGCTAGCAAACTTATTTAACTTATTTGGGGTGAGACACATGCTGCTTTTACTATTTACAATTTAGACACAAGTACCAACTGCTAAAACTATGCTATACCCGGCTATGTCCGACTAAGTCCCTACAGTGATATTTTTAAGTGCTGCGGCATGCTTATTTATTGGGGGTAGGCCTATCGGGAGTAACTTCCTCGATACATTTGACTAAGTCTTTGTATTACTTGATAATGAAATTAAACCGACAAGGACAGACACAACTTCTCATGGGACAAACTTGAAAGTTTAGTCTAAATATCACGCACTGGCATAACTTTTTGATCCTGCGGGAGATCAACGTTACAAACTAAATCTTGTGGTCTAAAACAATGGTAACTACTTTTGTTAAACCTATGAATTTCACTCAACCTTTTTGGTTGACACTTTAGCATGTTTTGTCTCAGGTGCTGTTTGATTCAAGCTTTCTTATCTACTACTTATGTGATGCTACTTGGACTTAGGATCAAGAGATATCGCATTTATTACCTCTGCATATGAACAATTACTTTATTGTTATTTCCATTATTGTAACGACATTTCATTTTCCGCTGCGTACTCAATAAAGTTAAATTTTCTCATTTAGTATTGTTCTCGTATTATAATATGTTGGTTTATTTGATATTAGTAACGTTTCTTCCAGACCCTATTGGGAGGACATTACAGATTGGTATCAGAGCATAACTAGGCTGTTATAGAGAACCAGGATTGCATTTTTATGTGTGCCTTTGTGATTTGTCCACATCCTCCTTCATACTTTGCTCAATCCGTTTTCCAATTCCAAAGCTTCTCTTTTTCTGAGCTTTGCCAATATACTATCCTTTATCATCCAACTTTTTACTGTTAAGGTCATTTACAGTTTTTGCTGCTTCATCAGCATTTTTCAAAATTTCGAGAACTGGTTCGCAGTTTAGGGTGTTTTTCAGAAATTTCTCATTCAAAGAATGTAAGTCTTGGAGGTAGACGTTGTGTGTATATGTAATTGTTGATGTAGACATGCTGTGAGGTTTCAAAATACTGATTGCTGATTCTCAATAATTGGTATGGCAATTCTTGTTATAAGGTACGAATAAGTATATGATAGGGTTTCGATAATTATAATGATTTTTTTTTTTTGGAAAGTCAAAGATCAGTGTAGTTGTTTGTAAGTTTATTGCTAATGTGGTGAATATAAACGATTCCCCGGTAACATTGGCGAAAGGGCAACGTATCTATCGAGGTTATAATAAGACTGTTTTGATTGAGAAGTCGAAGTTGACTTGCTGGAGCTGTGACAAAACTGTCTATTTTGAAACGGAATTGAAAAGTTATTTTAGCTAGTAAATGCCAAAGGGTCTAACACGGATACGTGTCGAACTATGACTTGGGTTTTGAGAGTTTTTCAGGTGTATAACTGTGGGTAACATGTGGTTGGATCATCATCTCAATTGTTCCTTAGTTGAAGTGTCTTCAGGAATTTCGAAGGGTTTAAGCAAATATTATAATCGTTAATACATATGATGTTCTAACACAGTTTTGAAGTCAAAGTATAGCTTTGAAAGATATAGGAATCTAAGAGTGATGATACTGGTTATATTTTGAATTGAATTATGCGATTTCAAAATCAGAATATGTAATTGAATTTGAATGAGTATGATTGTTTTGATTTATATGAAAGAATGGATATTCTTGTGAAAGTATGGAGTATAGTTGATGATTGCTGAATCAGTTTCGAAAAATGTAATCTATTAATTGTGAATTTATATATCTCTTGGGTATTACCTACCCGTTAAAAAAAAATTCACAATTAATATTTTGTACAAAAGAAGTTTATTACAGTCTTTATGAAAATATATGTGTATATTTTCTTTAGATGTAATATAGATTTAATGAGCTAATATTAAATTAAACTCATTTGTTTTATGGTTGGAACTAGAATTGAGTAATCCCTAAAACTTTATAAATTGCATAAGTATTTCTTCAATAATATTGAAATTATGAATCATTACTTTGTTATTTGTTGGTTTCGTGAAATTCTTGTGAACTTCGCAAGGTACGAATGATGTTATTTGAAAAGCTTCAAGTACATCGATGATGAAAGTGTAAAATCAAACATATATTCGAATAATACACTTGATTTATTATGAATTGGATTTTTATTGAATTGAGACAGAGATTGAAATTAACGATGGTTAAGTTGCGGACGAAGGACGTACATCATTGCATATTTGTAATATGAATTAACTGAGTAGTCAAGATTCACACATAATAGCTTAGTACGGGAAGATTTATTATGGTTTAAAAATTTATACATATAAAATATACATAGAAATCTTTTGATTGGAAATGAGTTGATACTTCATAACTCGTTGATACAATATATTTGTTGTTGATTCGTAATGATGTCCACAATGATTCTTGAACTGACAGAGTTTGTGATATTACAGGTGCTATTGATTCTGACGATACTGACGGCACTGACTGTGTTGATGATGCTACGGTCCTGTTGATGCTGTTGGTAAAACAATTCTAGCTTGTAAATCGTACACCATTTTTGATCAAAGTTTCTACTCTACCATCTCCGTTCACTCAACCGATTTACGGTCAGAATTAAATAATCTCTAAGATTTTGGAGATTACATAACTGCCGTAGAGATATCTCTTCAATGAAGTTTATGAATTAATACTTCATCGTTTGTGGTTGTTGATATTCCTGGATATTTACAGGGCGTATGACGTTGATGTTTGAGATACAGATTGTGATGTTGCGGTGTGGGATGTGGATGTTGTTGTTGGTGGTGGTGATGGTACTGTTGGTGTTGCTGATGGTGGTACTGTTTATGTTGCTGGTGCTGCTGCTGGTGTTTGTAACCTTTGCACCATATTCTCCAAAGCCACTACCCGGGCGCGAAGCTCGTTGACTTCTTCTATTACACCGGGGTGATTGTCGGTTCGGACGAGCGGATAAATAAAATCTAGAATTTGGTGTAGTATGTAATCGTGACGAGATACTCTAGAAATAAGAGAGAAAATGGTGTTTCGGATAGGTTTGCCAGTAAGTGCTTCAGGTTCTTCGCCAAGAGGGCAATGTGGTGGATGGAAGGGATCACCTTCTTCTTGTCTCCAATGATTAAGGAGGCTACGAATCCATCCCCAATTCATCCAGAATAGATGATGAATAATTGGTTGATCCATTCCGGTCACACTGCTTTCGGAACTTGAGTGAGATTCCATTTCAGAATCCGAGGGACATGAACTAATGATGAATTCCATTTCGTACGATTGAATAAAGAATTTTTCGATATGAAATGATTTTCCGGCTATCGGGTGGTATTCTAATTATATAGAGCAAAAGGTTTCGTAGATTACGGAGGAATTTACGGAATATGTCAGGCAAAGTTTACAGTAACAGATACGCTAAGATATGAATTAGCAGATACGCTAAGATATGAATTTTGTCTATACACTATTCATGCAATCAATGCAATAAGATGTGTCTAGACTAAGAATGATAAGAAGGTAATTTCCGACAAAAATGATGAGCAAAACTTTTGACATGCAGACACGGTCGAAGTCCAGACTCACTAATGCATCCTAACGACTATCAGTTAGACACACTAATGCAGACCTGGTTCGCTAAGACCACTGCTCTGATACCAACTGAAAGGACCCGTTCATATACATTATAAACGATTCACAATAGTTGATTACATCGCGAGGTATTTGACCTCTATATGATACATTTTACAAACATTGCATTCGTTTTTAAAAGACAAACTTTCTTTACAACGAAAGTTGACGGCATGCACACCATTTCATAATACATCCAACTATAATTTGGCTTAATAATAATCTTGATGAACTCAATGACTCGAATGCAACGTCTTTCAAAATATGCCATGAATGACTCCAAGTAATATCCTTAAAATGAGCTAATGCACAGTGGAAGATTTCTTTAATACCTGAGAATAAACATGCTTTAAAGTGTCAACCAAAAGGTTGGTGAGTTCATTAGTTTATCATAATCAATCATTTCCGTAATAGTAATAGACCACAAGATTTCAGTTTCCATAAATATCCGTACACTCGCAAGTGTTTAAAAGTATTCTATAAGTTGTAGGCACCCGGTAACAAGCCTTAACATTCATGTTTTACCCTCTGAAATACACCAGATCAGGTGTGTTTAAAATAACCTCGAAGTACTAAAGCATCCCATAGTCAGGATGGGGTTTGTCAGGCCCAATAGATCTATCTTTAGGATTCGCACCTACCGTACATAGACAAGTAGTTTAATGTTACCAAGCTAAGGGTATATTTCTGGTTTAAACCCACGTAGAATTAGTTTTAGTACTTGTGCCTATTTCGTAAAACATTTATAAAAATAGCGCATGTATTCTCAGTCCCAAAAATATATATAAAAGGGAGCAAATGAAACTCACAATACTGTATTTCGTAGAAAAAATACATATAACGTCATTTAACAAGTGCAAGGTTGGCCTCGGATTCACGAACGTAACAATATTGAGATTCAATATTGCAGGAAAGTACGTAGACGCAACGGAGATGATAAACACTAGATTGACCTCACGAGCATACCCATGAACCATACCCATCACCTCCATAGCTATAACCCATAATTTCCTTAGCTTCGACTCATTCAAAAAAACTATTTTGAAATCACTCGGACAGCACTCCGTCGTAATATTTTATGTATACTAATAATATCTTGAAATAATACAGAGCAAATATATATATTTATATATATAAATCGATTGAGAGAGTTTAGAGAAATATATTTTCAAGTTTCTATGAAATAATGAAACCTACAGAATTCTATTTATAATAGATTTTTAAATTATTAAAGTTAAAGTAAAGTAAAAGTAAAGTAAAGGTAAAGTTAAAGTATAGTAAAAGTATAAAAACTATGTATGTATAATACGCGTATAAATATATATAATATTAATTTAAATCGTTATATATATTTAATGAAATAAAATATAAATATCGTTATATTTATTATGCTGGTTAAGTAATGAGTTGTCAAAAGTGATTCTAGATATTTATAAAAGTTATATACGTTTTAATAATAAAGTTCTTTTTAAACTGAAAACATCTTTGTACGTTTGAAAATAGATTAATAGAATATTATAGAAACCAATTCTCCACTAACTTTTGTCTAACTTTCGTAAATGACATTTTTTGTTTTTATTTATAAATAGTTTTACAAATTATTCTGAATATCGTTAAGAGGAATAGATTTTCTCAAATCATAGTGGACCTCTCAACAGAGATTTGTAATCATAATTCAATGTTTCTGATAATTCAATCATTTAATATATTTTTTTTAATTTCGTCAAAAATCATATTGAAACAAATATGTTCGTGTAAAGTATTATACGTTTAATACTTTATTAATATTCTCAAGTTATAATATATATATATATATATATATATATACATAGACATATCTATTTATATATAACGGTTCGTGAATCATCGGAATTTGGTCGAGGTTATAATGAATGTATGAACACAGTTTAAAATTCTTGAGATTTAACTTAACAAACTTTGCTTATCGTGTCGGAATAATATAAAGATTAAAGTTTAAATTTGGTCGAAAATTTCCGGGTCGTCACAGTACCTACCCGTTAAAGAAATTTCGTCCCCGAAATTTGATAGAGTTCGTTATGACTAACAATGATAATGTTATTATAATGATTATAGAGTTTTATCATGTTCAAGAAGAATGGATAAAATAATTCGATTACTCGAAGCGTGTTAGTGAAGTTATCGTAAATGAATGAAATAAGATAATAGTGATTCGTCGTATCTTTTGACGTCATCACGATTGATCTCCGAAAAGAAAATCTTTGTAATCTATATTGGATTTTATTATTCGGCGATTAAGGAAATTATGATCCTCTTCGAATTAATGCGATAATCCATTTTGATTTCTCTGTCGGATATTTCACTATAAATCCAGCTCATTTATTTTCTTACAACTCACACCTTCTCAACTCATATTTTAAGGTATTTGTCAATATGCTTCATCCAGTGCTGATTCTTGATATACTCCTCACTTTCATATCTGTCGCTCTTCTTTTTCATCTGCCTCCAGAAGAATCTATTTACTTCTACTATACTCTTGGTTTTATAGTGTTTTTAGTTCTCCCGTGTCTTTATATTGCTATATGCATTGATATATACGGTTTGTGATTTCTGGGTTGTTGTTGGGTTTTATATCTTCCCTTATATTTCAAAGTCCTTGCTTCTTCTATAATCATTATTATCCACAGTTAATGCTCTCTTCTATTTGCGATGATTTATACTCCCATTTCTAGTTCGGAGCTTTGTCCTTTCGTTTCTTCTTCTTGCGATTAAGCACCGATTGTAATGGTCCAGAATTCGCAGATATAAATTTCAGAATGAACATTGTTAATATTCTAGGAAGGAAATTGTAATGGCACGATCTTGACTTGTCAAATTACCAAAATACCTCGGAAAAGGCCGAATCATCAAGAAATATTTTCTTGATATTTAGAGATCAAAGAGAATACAAGAGTCGTGTAACATAGCACATGATGACGTTATGATCTGTGAATCATCATGTTCCATTTAGAAACTCAGCATGAATTACTGTAATATAATCACGTTGATCAAGTGTCATTATATTATACTAACTCATGCTTCAGCTCCCAACACTTCTTCAAGAATATTCTTATTTTAAACTCGAATGTTTCAGAATTTAGAAACTAAAATAGTTTCTTTTATGATATAATACAGATAGCGCGAAGAGGTAAATGATTTCAGATAAGAATAATTACAAAAATATCTTCAGAAGTATGGATGATATTTATAATGAAAGATACGATGATATCTTAGAATGTCTAATATCAGAGGATGATGAAGGATATTGTCCGTAGGGGTTTAGAGTCAGGAGCAAGGTATTCGTTAATGACTTCAGCAAGTACTGAATCATTTGGATTCTTTGAAGGCAGGTTCAGCCTTTGTGATTTGTCCACATCCTCCTTCATACTTTGCTCAATCCGTTTTCTAATTCCAAAGCTTCTCTTTTTCTGAGCTTTGCCAATATACTATCCTTTATCATCCAACTTTTTACTGTTAAGGTCGTTTACAGTTTTTGCTGCTTCATCAGCATTTTTCAAAATTTATAGAACTGGTTCGCAGTTTAGGGTGTTTTTCAGAAATTTCTCATTCAAAGAATGTAAGTCTTGGAGGTAGACGTTGTGTGTATATGTAATTGTTGATGTAGACATGCTGTGAGGTTTCAAAATACTGATTGCTGATTCTCAATAATTGGTATGGCAATTCTTGTTATAAGGTACGAATGAGTATATGATAGGGTTTCGATAATTATAATGATTTTTTTTTTGGAAAGTCAAAGATCAGTGTAGTTGTTTGTAAGTTTATTGCTAATGTGGTGAATATAAACGATTCCCCGGTAACGTTGGCGAAAGGGCAACGTATCTATCGAGGTTATAATAAGACTGTTTTGATTGAGAAGTCGAAGTTGACTTGCTGGAGCTGTGACAAAACTGTCTATTTTGAAACGGAATTGAAAAGTTATTTTAGCTAGTAAATGCCAAAGGGTCTAACACGGATACGTGTCGAACTATGACTTGGGTTTTGAGAGTTTTTCAGGTGTATAACTGTGGGTAACATGTGGTTGGATCATCATCTCAATTGTTCCTTAATTGAAGTGTCTTCAGGAATTTCGAAGGGTTTGAGCACATATTGTAATCGTTAATACATATGATGTTCTAACACAGTTTTGAAGTCAAAGTATAGCTTCGAAAGATATAGGAATCTACGAGTGATGATACTGGTTATATTTCGAATTGAATTATGCGATTTCAAAATCAGAATATGTAATTGAATTTGAATGAGTATGATTGTTTTGATTTATATGAAAGAATGGATATTCTTGTGAAAGTATGGAGTATAGTTGATGATTGCTGAATCAGTTTCGAAAAATGTAATCTATTAATTGTGAATTTATATATCTCTTGGGTATTACCTACCCGTTAAAAAAAAATTCACAATTAATATTTTGTACAAAAGAAGTTTATCACAGTCTTTATGAAAATATAGTGTATATTTTCTTTAGATGTAATATAGATTTAATGAGCTAATATTAAATTAAACTCATTTGTTTTATGGTTGGAACTAGAATTGAGTAATCCCTAAAACTTTATAAATTGCATAAGTATTTCTTCAATAATATTGAAATTATGAATCATTACTTTGTTATTTGTTGGTTTTCGTGAAATTCTTGTGAACTTCGTAAGGTACAAATGATGTTATTTGAAAAGTTTCGAGTACATCGATGATGAAAGTGTAAAATCAAACATATATTCGAATAATACACTTGATTTATTATGAATTGGATTTTTATTGAATTGAGACAGAGATTGAAATTAACGATGGTTAAGTTGCGGACGAAGGACGTACATCATTGCATATTTGTAATATGAATTAACTGAGTAGTTAAGATTCACACATAATAGCTTAGTACGGGAAGATTTATTATGGTTTAAAAATTTATACATATAAAATATACATATAAATCTTTCGATTGGAAATGAGTTAATACTTCATAACTCGTTGATACAATATATTTGTTGTTGATTCGTAATGATGTCCACAATGATTCTTGAACTGACAGAGTTTGTGATGTTACAAGTGCTATTGATTCTGACGATACTGACGGCACTGACTGTGTTAATGATGCTACGGTCCTGTTGATGCTGTTGGTAAAACAATTCTAGCTTGTAAATCGTACACCATTTTCGATCAAAGTTTCTACTCTACCATCTCCGTTCACTCATCTGATTTAAGGTCAGAATTAAATAATCTCTAAGATTTTGGAGATTACATAACTGCCGTAGAGATATCTCTTCAATGAAGTTTATGAATTAATACTTCATCGTTTGTTGTTGTTGATATTCCTGGATATTTACAGGGCGTATGACGTTGATGTTTGAGATACAGATTGTGATGTTGCGGTGTGGGATGTGGATGTTGTTGTTGGTGGTGGTGATGGTACTGTTGGTGTTGCTGATGGTGGTACTGTTTATGTTGCTGGTGCTGCTGGTGTTTGTAACCTTTGCACCATATTCTCCAAAGCCACTACCCGAGCGTGAAGCTCATTGACTTCTTCTATTACACCGGGGTGATTGTCGGTTCGGACGAGCAGATAAATAAAATCTAGAATTTGGTGTAGTATGTAATCGTGACGAGATACTCTAGAAATAAGAGAGAAAATGGTGTTTCGGATAGGTTTGCCGGTAAGTGCTTCAGGTTCTTCGCCAAGAGGGCAATGTGGTGGATGGAAGGGATCACCTTCTTCTTGTCTCCAATGATTAAGGAGGCTACGAACCCATCCCCAATTCATCCAGAATAGATGATGAATAATTGGTTGATCCATTCCGGTCACACCGCTTTCGGAACTTGAGTGGGATTCCATTTCGGAATCCGAGGGACTTGAACTAATGATGAATTCCATTTCGTACGATTGAATAAAGAATTTTTCGATATGAAATGATTTTCCGGCTATCGGGTGGTATTCTAATTATATAGAGCAAAAGGTTTCGTAGATTACGGAGGAATTTACGGAATATGTCAGGCAAAGTTTACAGTAACAGATACGCTAAGATATGAATTAGCAGATACGCTAAGATATGAATTTTGTCTATACACTATTCATGTAATCAATGCAATAAGATGTGTCTAGACTAAGAATGATAAGCAGGTAATTTCCGACAAAAATGATGAGCAAAACTTTTGACATGCAGACACGGTCGAAGTCCAGACTCACTAATGCATCCTAACGACTATCAGTTAGACACACTAATGCAGACCTGGTTCGCTAAGACCACCGCTCTGATACCAACTGAAAGGACCCGTTCATATACATTATAAACGATTCACAATAGTTGATTACATCGAGAGGTATTTGACCTCTATATGATACATTTTACAAACATTGCATTCATTTTTAAAAGACAAACTTTCTTTACAACGAAAGTTGACGGCATGCACACCATTTCATAATACATCCAACTATAATTTGGTTTAATAATAATCTTGATGAACTCAATGACTCGAATGCAACGTCTTTCAAAATATGCCATGAATGACTCCAAGTAATATCCTTAAAATGAGCTAATGCACAGCGGAAGATTTCTTTAATACCTGAGAATAAACATGCTTTAAAGTGTCAACCAAAAGGTTGGTTAGTTCATTAGTTTATCATAATCAATCATTTCCGTAATAGTAATAGACCACAAGATTTCAGTTTCCATAAATATCCGTACACTCGCAAGTGTTTAAAAGTATTCTATAAGTTGTAGGCACCCGGTAACAAGACTTAACATTCATGTTTTACCCTCTGAAATACACCAGATCAGGTGTGTTTAAAATAACCTCGAAGTACTAAAGCATCCCATAGTCAGGATGGGGTTTGTCAGGCCCAATAGATCTATCTTTAGGATTTGCGCCTACCGTACATAGACAAGTAGTTTAATATTACCAAGCTAAGGGTATATTTCTGGTTTAAACCCACGTAGAATTAGTTTTAGTACTTGTGCCTATTTCGTAAAACATTTATAAAAATAGCGCATGTATTCTCAGTCCCAAAAATATATATAAAAGGGAGCAAATGAAACTGACAATACTGTATTTCGTAGTAAAAATACATATAACGTCATTTAACAAGTGCAAGGTTGGTCTCGGATTCACGAATGTATCAATATTGAGATTCAATATTGCAGGAAAATACGTAGACGCAACGGAGATGATAAACACTAGATTGACCTCACGAGCATACCCATGAACCATACCCATCACCTCCATAGCTATAACCCATAATTTCCTTAGCTTCGACTCATTCAAAAAAACTATTTTGAAATCACTCGGACAGCACTCCGTCGTAATATTTTATGTATACTAATAATATCTTAAAATAATACAGAGCAAATATATATATTTATATATATAAATCGATTGAGAGAGTTTAGAGAAATATATTTTCAAGTTTCTATGAAATAATGAAACCTACTGAATTCTATTTATAATAGATTTTTGAATTATTAAAGTGAATTATTAAAGTTAAAGTAAAGTAAAAGTAAAGTAAAGGTAAAGTTAAAGTATAGTAAAAGTATAAAAACTATGTATGTATAATACGCGTATAAATATATAAAATATTAATTTAAATCGTTATATATATTTAATGAAATAAAATATAAATATCGTTATATTTATTATACTGGTTAAGTAATGAGTTGTCAAAAGTGATTCTAGATATTTATAAAAGTTATATACATTTTAATAATAAAGTTCTTTTTAAACTGAAAACGTCTTTGTACGTTTGAAAATAGATTAATAGAATATTATGGAAACCAATTCTCCACTAACTTTTGTCTAACTTTCGTAAATGACATTTTTTATTTTTATTTATAAATAGTTTTACAAATTATTCTGAATATCGTTAAGAGGAATAGATTTTCTCAAATCATAGTGGACCTCTCAACAGAGATTTGTAATCATAGTTCAATGTTTCTGATAATTCAATCATTTAATATTTTTTTTAATTTCGTCAAAAATCATATTGAAACAAATACGTTCGTGTAAAGTATTATACGTTTAATACTTTATTAATATTCTCAAGTTATAATATATATATATATATATACATATACATATCTATTTGTATATAACGGTTCGTGAATCGTCGGAATTTGGTCGAGGTAATAATGAATGTATGAACACAGTTTAAAGTTTAAATTTGGTCGAAAATTCTTGTGGTCTATTAAAATGATGGAAATGTTTATTTATGTTAAACTAATGAACTCACCAACCTTTTGGTTGACACTTGAAAGCATGTTTATTCTCAGGTACGAAAGAAATCTTCCGCTGTGCATTTGCTCATATTAGAGATATTACTTGGAGTCATTCATGACATATTTCAAAAAACATTGCATTCGAGTCTTTGAGTTCATCAAGATTATTATTAAGTCAATTATATTTGGATATATTATGAAGTGCTATACATGCCTGTCAACTGTCGATGTAACGAAAGTTTGTCTTTTAAAAACGAATGCAATGTTTGTGAAATGTATCATATAGAGGTCAATTACCTCGCGATGTAATCAACTGTTGTGAATCGTTTGTAATCGATATGGACTTCGTCCGGATGGATTAGGACGGGTCTCTACATTGTCGATCTCATTCATCCAAACCACGTCTATTACTTGGAGAAAGCTTTATATGCTCTGAAACAAGCACCGCGTGCATGGTATGAGACCTTAACAAAGTACTTGCTAGACAATGGTTTCTCTCATGGAACGATTGATACAATGCTATTCATCCGTAAAAACCACGGTCACATTCTCTTGGTTCAAATTTACGTTGATGATATTATTTTTGATTCCACATCCCCGGCCTTATTCAAAGAATTTGGTGACCTTATGGCCAACAAATTCAAAATGAGCATGCTTGACCAGTTAAATTTCTTCTTGGGGTTACAAGTAAAACAATTACCAAATGGGATTTTTATTAGTCAAACAAAGTATATCAATGATATGATAAAATGTTTTAAAATGACTGATTTAAAACCAATGACAACCCCAATGAGGACTTTACTGGATACTGATGCTAATGGGGAACCCTTTGACTTAACGCTTTATCGAAGCATGGTTGGTTCTTTAATGTATCTGACTGCAAGTCGACCAGACATTACACTTGCTGCAACTGTCTGTGCCTGCTTTCAGTCCAACCCTAAGAAATCTCACTCCAAAACGGTTGTTAGGATTTTTCAGTACCTTAAAGTTACACCTAACCTTGGGATCTGGTATCCTCATGGATCCGATTTCAATCTCACTGCTTATACTGATGCGGATCATGGCAGTTGCCATGTTGATAGAAAGAGCACATATGGATCAATTCAGATGTTGGGGAATAGGCTAGTTAGTTGGTCTTCCAAAAAGCAGAACTGTGTGTCTTTATCAACAGCTGAGTCTGAGTACATTGCTGCAGCTCACTGTTGTTCACAAGTTTTGTGGATGCAAGCTCAACTTTTGGACTATGGCTTTAAGATTTCTAAGACCCCAAAATACTATGATTCACAAAGTGCTATTGCAATTACGAGCAACCCGGTCCAGCATTCTAAGACTAAACACATTGATATTCGTTATCATTTCATTAAGGACCATGCAGAAAAAGGAGATGTAGAGTTATACTTTGTGCCTACCAAAGTGCAATTAGCTGACATGTTCACTAAGCCCTTAGATGAACTTAGGCTAAAGTTCTTGATCAAAGAGATTGGCATGGTAGAGTATAGTGCTTGACATTCCTTAGATCTGTTGGGACTTATACTTAGGATCTTGTGTTTAGGGGGAGTAGATACATTCTAGGGGGAGCAACTACTTCTTATGCTTTAGATAACATCTTTCAAGGGGGAGCCTTACTTTTAGAATTCTGTTAACTTCCTGGGATCAAATTTCAATGGTTACGAAAGGGGGAGGTATCTTATTAATATCATATTTCAAGGGGAAGTTAACTCATTTTCTTGGGTATATATCAAAATGGTGATTTACTTTCTTGATATCACATTTTGAGGGGGAGAAATAGGGAGAAAATGAAAAGAAAACTTTTTTTCTATAGTGAATTTTATAAATTCCTTGTTTTTATCTGAAATAATTCACTAAGACTTGTATACATCTCAGTATGCAACCCGTTTTAACAAATGGTATCACTGAAGATTTGTACTTTGTATATAATTCAAAATTTTCTAAGTACAAATCTTGTTTTGATAAAATTCATAAAAATTGAAAAAGATAAAATCCAAAAAGATCTGAAATTAAATAAATAAATGCTAATTTTAGCATTATACCGAATCTGACAACCAACAGTGCAGATTCGGTAAGTTCAAAATTTTCAACAATTGTCTCAGAAAAGTTTTTCATCAAAAATGTGATAATCTTGAATAATTTTTGATAAGATTTGTCAAAGTTTGAAGTGCAATGTGTCTAAAAAATGAAAATGGACTGCATTCGGTACTTAAGGCCCATTCGGTAAAGCCCATGTCTTCAAAACATTCGGTATCTATAAATAGTAGGGTCAAAGTCAAATTTATTTTACTTTTACCTAATTGCATACCGAATCTGATCTAAACTACCGAGTCTGCCTAATCTACCAAATCAGTCTCTCTGTATCTTCAAATCTTTGGTATATTCTTGTTTTAATTGAATTTAAGTATCACATGTTGTAGATCTGAGATAATTGAACATTTATAAACCAGAAAGTCAAGCAAATAACATGATTGTGACACTTAATTTTGAAAAATGTTGCTTATACCGAATCTGAGTCGTATTTCTTAATTCTTTGATTAAATTCATCTAATTTGGTTGATTAACATGAAATCTTGTCAAATCCATGTTAAATTTGTTGATCTATCAATTAACCGAGTCTGATTACATGTTTAATTGAGTATTTGATAGATTTTGTACATACCGAATGTGTTCTTGCTACAGTACCGAGTCTGTTCAAGTCATTAACATGTTTTCCTGATTTGTTTGAGTTGTTAATTGATTGTGACTATGTTTTTGCATGATATAAGACTGAATATGCATGTTTGGGTGATAATATGTGATTTTTGAAGATACCGAATCTGTTCTTGGCATCTGTTCTTGGCATTATACCGAGTCTGCTATTTGGTTCTTTCAAAATTTGAGATTTTCAACTTGATAAATCTTGCATGCTTTATTTAGGTCTTTGGTATGAAAACTCAAGCTTATTTGGTTACAGAATCTCAAGTTTTCATGACTACCGAATCTCCTTAATTTGTACTTAAAATTGACTAAGTGTTGTTCTGATTCTTTGTGTTATATAATTGACTTTGCATGATGACTTTATACCGTGATGAATATCATATGAATGTCATGTTTGTCAATTACTTGTTCATATTTGGAATAAATGATGTTTTTAACTTATAAATATCATAAAAATTATAAAATTTGAAAAATACAAAGGATTTCAAAGGCAAATATGAATAGAGATATGTGCTTTATGTTGAATATCTTGTGGTCTTCTATTTCTTATTCATACAGCTAAATGGCGAACAATCACTTCATCAACTCTGAAACCAACATTCCTTGCAATTACTGGACTGCAATACTAGAGAGGCATACACTATGGCCTGCTCTAAGCTCAACTGTTAGTGTACCTGTGATAGATCTGGAGCTACTCAATAGAACCATTAGGTTTGTGGAGGCTACACAACCTACTGCTGCAAATCCAGAGGGTACACAAGCTCGATTTGAGTTTGAGCTAAGAGGAGTTTAAGGGAGGAGGAGTATCACTAAGGTTGATTTTAGGAGGATCTTTAGGCTTCCTCTTGTACAGAATGCTCCTGCTTTCCCTGCTACTCAGCAGATGATGTCATCAATCTTTGATCTTGGTTATGTTGGAGCAAACAATGTTCCACCGGCTAAGTTTAAGAAGAAATACCTGCACTCAAGGTGGTATGTGATCTTCTCAATCATCAACAGATGCTTGCTGATGACCAGGAGTGGATCTGACAGCCTGACTGCGCCAATGCTGAGATTGTTCTACTCTTTCACAAGAGTAGAGACTCCTGATTATGCAGAACTATTATGGAATTTGGTTCAGGCATAAGTTGATAAGCCAAGGGGTTCATACATCCCTTGTGAAAGGTTTTTCTGTATATTTATCCATGATGCTATCACTGCTTGCAGAAATGCAAATATATTTGTTCCAGGTACACATTGATTACAGATGAAAAGATTTGGGGAGCTAAAGATGAATACCCCAATGGTATATGACAATCAATTCACGGCGCCGATTCCAAATTGGCTTGTGGGGCTAGCTGCACCCCAAGACGTTCGAATGCGTTCTTATTTTGAGGTTGTAGGAATACCTCTTTCGAACCCGGCACAACATGAACAAGTTAAACCCGCCGCGGTTCCAGCCCCAGAGGTTGTAGAAGAACCTGTAGTACAACCACCCAGGCCAGCTAATCCTGCACTTAGGGTGAACCTCAAACATTCTAGGGCAGCACACCAAGCTCAACCTGTGAGGATCAGGGAGCGTAGTTCACCTAGGATTGAACTAACCCTTTCAACAACACCCGAAGTGAGCAGTGACACTGATTCTTCAGCAACTGAGTCATCTCCTGAACATTCTCCTAAGAGAACTCGATTTATACCTGATGAGATGATTCAGACTCCGCCAACCCAACGAGTAACTAGATCTAGGACTTCGACGCCCATCGTCCACCAAACAGTTACTCCAACCGTTAGTGATATGGATCAAGACCTAGAGCCAATTAGGTCACTGATAGTGCTCCAAATGAACATATATTTAGTAGCAATATCGTTCCAATATGTAAAGTTTTTAAATGTAATTTCCTTATTTTTAGTTGTAATAGTTAAATAAATAAGTGCGAAGACAAAAGACGCAAATCGCTCGAAAATGAAGATTTAAAGACAAAAACAATGATTTGAAAGACCAAAACGTCCAAAAAGCTCAAATGTACAAGATACAATTAAAAAGGTTCAAATTATTGATGAAGAACGTCTAAAAATGACAAGAGTACAAGTTACAAAACGCAAAGTACACGATATAAAATAGTACGCAGGGACGTTCGAAAATCCGGAACCGGGACATGAGTCAACTCTCAACGCTCGACGCAACGGTGCAAAAATTACGAGTCAACTATGCACAAGAATAAAATATAATATTTAAATAATTCATAATAAGAATAATATTAAATAATAAAAAGTTGTTAATTTAGCATAGTTCAGGGGTCGTAGATGAAAATTCAATTTCATATTTTGCCTATAAAAGGCGATGATTATCGATCAATTTAAAAGGCATCCCTTTTTCTATCCTAAAAATCTATTATCAATATCAATATCTAAAAATCTCTATCATAATGTTAATGTAATAAGATATAACAATAATCTTAATTTTAATTTTAAATTATGATAATAATAAGATTTATGATAGAGATCGTTTGAGTGTGTAAGTCGAAATTCTGTCCGTGTAACGCTACGCTATTTTTAATCATTGTAAGTCATGTTCAACCTTTTTATATTAATGTCTCGTTGCTAAGTTATTATTATGCTTATTTAAAACGAAGTAATCATGATGTTGGGCTAATTACTAAAATTGGGTAATTGGGCTTTGTACCATAATTAAGGTTTGGGCAAAAGACCGACACTTGTGGAAATTGGACTATTGACTATTAATAGATGGGGGGTATTGTCTAATTGAGTGACAACTCATTGGAGTCTGTCGAACCTATCTTCAAATTAATTATCCTAATAATTAATAATGATTATGGTTGTCCTATTTAGTGACGTTCATATGGAATCTATTATAATCATTTAATTAATTATTCGGGTTGGGTAATTGATTATTCAAACTGATCAAGTGGGTAAATTAATATTCATATCTAATCAAAACAGGGGTAGATTACATACAGTGATAACTGGTGTAATTGTTGACAGAAGTGATAACTGCGTCACAGTTTAAATCCTTAATTAGTTGGAATATTTGACTTCGGGTATAAGGGTAATTTGACGAGGACACTCGCACTTTATATTTATGACCGATGGACTATTATGGATAAAAACCAGATAGGTATCAAATAAACCATGACAAAGGACAATTAACCCGAGTAACAATTAATTAAAATCAAAACGTCAAACATCATGATTACGGAAGTTTAAATAAGCATAATCCTTTTATTTCATATTCTATCGCAATTTTATTTATTGTTATTTTATTTATCGTCATTTATTTATTTTACGCACTTTAATTATTGTCATTTATCTTTACGCTTAAAAATATAAAATCGACAAACCGGTCATTAAACGGTAAAAAACCCCCCTTTTATAATAATATTACTACTTATATATATATATATATATATATATATATATATATATATATATATATATATATATATATATATATATATATATATATATATATATATATATATATATTTATATAAATATAGTTTTATAAAAATATAGTACGTAATCACTAGCTCCCTGTGGAACGAACCGGACTTACTAAAAACTACACTACTCTACGATTAGGTACACTGCCTATAGTGTTGTAGCAAGGTTTAGGTATATCCCATCTGTAAATTAATAAAACTTGTGTCATATTTTGTAGTATTTCCTAGTAAAAATAATACTATTTCGTACCCTCACGCTACAACATCAAGTTTTTGGCGCCGCTGCCGGGGAGCGCTAAAACGCTATATTTTTAATTATAATAATATTGAAATAAAATATAATAATATAATAATATTGAAATAGAATATAATAATATTGAAATAGAATATAATAATATAATAATATTTTAGAATGATACGTAAAATTTTAAAAAGTCGTATTTATTAAATACTTCAGGGGTATATTATGTAACTTGTAATTAATAATTTCTATCATATCGCTTTCATGTGAATAGTAAATTAATTAATTTCTTTTCATTTACTATTCATGAATAGTAAATGAATTAAAAAAAAGTTTGAAAAAAAATAATAATTATAAAAAAAATTATTAATTTGTAAAAAAAAATCGTTTTTAAAAAAAAAAAACGTAAAAAAACGTAAAAAACGTAAAAAAAAAAAACGTAAAAAAAAAATTATTAAAAAAAAATATATTTTTTTAAGATTTTGTCTATAAAAAAAAAATGTTTTTTTTAGTTTTATTACCTTTAGATTTTTAGACTATAGTCGCAACTTTTAGTATTAAGTTTAGTTTTGCCATAGTTATTTTTACTTCTAGAATTTTTAGGCTTTGCCGTAAAATCCCTTAAGTGCTTATTCCTTAGACTAAGTTTTAGGTGCTTTAGAATTTTACGACGCCGTATTTCGCACTACTTTCTTATTTTTATTTTTCGACGCCTATTTTTCGACCTTTTTATTTTTCGACACTTTTCGACGCGCAATCTTTTTCTCTCTTATTTCTCGCCATTCTAGTTTTTAGGACTTAGAATTTTTTCTACTTCTTCTCTAAATTTCTTAAAATTACGAAAATTTATTTTAAGTGGTTAAATTGATAGACATCAAAATTTTCTGGTTCGTAGTAATAGTTGGATTTGTACGTGGACCGGGTTATTGGAGCCAAACAGTACTCAATTATATTGAGACCAAACGAATCCTGCCCCTCTGCTGCATCTTTTGGCTATTCGAAACGTGGGCAAAATCAGAAAAGTCTATTAATTGGATAACTTATTATAATTTTTCTTTCCTTTTTAAAAACTAATAGGATATTCAGTGAATGCACCGAGCAAGACGTTCGCCGCCGGTCATACGTTCACCACCTGTAACTCGATCAAGACATCTAGCAAATATTGTCGCCGTTGATTTTTCTTTAGAATCGTCATCTAGTCGAACAAGAACTCCAACTCAAATTTCCGATAATCCATCTTTTGAACCCGACTTCACAATTAAGAACCCGGAGCATATTCAAGGACAATTCCAAGATCTTGAACCACTAATTATTCCTCCTGAGCCACAAACCATTAAATCAGAATCCTCTAGTGATTCGTATTCAACAAATTCAATTATGGAAGTAACGGAACCTCTAAGTATGGAAGATCGAATGAGAGCCACACGCACGGGCCAAGGTCACGCCATTATTAAGCCAGAAGTTAATGCGCCAGATTATGAAATCAAAGGACAAATTCTACACATGGTAACTAACCAATGCCAATTCAGTGGTGCACCGAATGAAGATCCTAACGAACACCTTCGTACGTTTAAAAGAATTTGTACACTATTCAAAATCCGAGAAGTGGAAGATGAGCAGATCTATCTCATGTTGTTTCCCTGGACTTTAAAGGGAGAAGCCAAAGATTGGTTAGAATCGTTACCTGAAGGGGCGATTGACACATGGGATGTTTTAGTTGAAAAATTTCTTAAACAATTCTTTCCGGCATCTAAAGCCGTGAGACTTCAAGGAGAAATTGTTACGTTCGCGCAAAAGCCAAATGAAACATTATATGAGGCGTGGACAAGATTCGGAAGGATGTTGAGAGGATGTCCTCAACACGGTTTAGACACTTACCAAATAGTACAAATATTCTACCAAGGTGTCAACGTTGCTACACGAAAAGACATCGACATAACAGCTGGTGGTTCCATTATGAAGAAAACCGCAACTGAAGCTTACAAAATTATTGATAACACAGCCTCCCACTCGCATGAGTGGCACCAAGAAAAAGATATTTTTCGTTCATCTAAAGTGGTTAGAGCCGATTCTAGCCATGACTTTGATTCCGTTTCAGCAAAAATAGATGCTTTCGAAAGACGAATGGAAAAGATGAATAAAGATATTCACGCAATACGAATCAGTTGTGAGCTATGCGGTGGACCATACTTATTGAAAGATTGTCACATTGAACCAACATTGGAACAACGAGAGAATGTTTCCTATATGAACCAAAGGCCTGGAAATAATTATCAAAATAATTATCAACCGCCAAAGCTAAACTTCAATCGAAATCAAAACATTCTTTACAATCCAAAAGGACCCGAAAATAACTGGTATAACCAACAAGGTCCGAATAACCAACCAACTCAAAACAACACTTTCAATCAACAAAGACCTGGCTTATATAAACCACAACAACAAACCGAAGAGAAAAAGTCAAATATGGAAGACGTGGTATTCAAGCTAGTTGAATCTCAAACACAATTTATTGAAACTCAAACCCAAACGAACGAGAGATTTGATCAGTCATTAAGAACTCAACAAGCTTCCATTTTGAATCTAGAAAAACACGTAGGTACTCTTGCTAGCATGATGAGTGAGAGGGAACAAGGAAAGCTACCGAGTAATACTGAAGTAAATCCTCAGAATGAGAATGTTAATATGGTTTCAACGAATTCTGAAAAACCAGCACCAGAAGATGGGAAGGTTTTAGATGAGAGTAACAATGAAGAAGTTACACCACCACCACCCGAGTATGTAAAGCCAGTGGTGGCACCATACAAACCACCCATCCCGTTTCCAAGAAAAGGAGTTGAGTATGAGCAAGTGATAGGTAATAAAGATTGTGATACCTCTGGAAAGAAGAAGAAGAAAAAGAATAAGAAAGTGCAAGAAACAAAAGCCGTAAATATAAACCCGGTGAAGACAGTTCCACCAAAACCTCCACCTAGGGTAGGTGATCCGGGTGAATTTATTGTTCCTTGTCTATTTAGTGATTGTGTCATGTATGATGCACTAGCAGATTTAGGTGCAAGTGTAAGTGTTATGCCTCTTTCCTTATATAAGAGATTAGGTGTAGGTAAGTTAAGTCCAACGGATATGAGTGTTCTACTCTTTGATCAAACCATTAAGCACCCAGTTGGAATTGCTGACAACCTACCCGTTCAAGTAGGCAATTTAACCTTTCTAGTCGAATTTATTGTCATTGACATAGAAGAGGACCCAAACATTCCTCTAATTTTAGGTCGGCCATTCTTAGCGTCCACCAAGGCGTTATTTGATGTAGGAAATGGAAGAATGACACTTAAAAGTGGTGACAAATCGATCACCTTTATGATTCGAAAGTCTAAATCTCCACCAGCCAAAACCGTTGAACCAGTAAAAACAATTGGTAAGAACCATGTGCTTTTACCAACTCCAACGGTAATACTTAGCAATAATGAAACGCCTAAGTGTGGGGAAAATGAAGTAACACCTAATGATGACATGATAACAAAGAACCCCGTTGTTGATACGAAATTAAATGATCCCGTTATTAATAGTTCAATGAAGAAACTTATTAAACGGATTCGCGATGCTAGAACCAAGGGGAACTTTAAGTTATGTAACCGGTTAGTATCCAATCTATCACCTAAAGAAAAGGAGAAACTAGTTTAAATTGTGGATATTACACAGGAATCCGACCAATGGCTTAAAGAAAAAGTCACGGATATGCAAGTTGATTATGGACCAAGAGAAATTAACGATGAAGTTAATCACAATTTTGACACCACGGCTACCTAAGTGTGGGGAGATTCAAATGTTCTAAAAAGAAAATGCTGTTTGGAGTTAGTTGTTCTGTTCTCGTGTAGTTCCGAGAATGGAATTCGATTGGTCTTTTCCTCTAGCAGACACTAAAGAACTAGTTTTCTCCCCCATTCTGATTTTTTTTTTTTTTTTTTTGTAGGTTTTATATGAAATTAATATGCTTTTTAAATTTAAGTTTTGTGTGAATTTAAAAACAAAATTTACTTTATTTCATTAAGTAAAAAAATGATTTCTAAAATTCGTCGTGAGTTGAAGATTAGGTAGTTGAACCGAAATTACTTTACCCGAGGGCGGGGCGACAAATTTTGTTATCATTATTTTTAATTTAATTGATTTAAAGTATGCAAAAAAAAAAAATATTAGATTTTATAAATTTTTGAACGTAGGGTAATATACCCAACTTCAAAATTATGTATGTTTGTATTTTATGTTATATACAAAACAGGGTAAAATAACGCACTTTCAAAGACTGTCATTAAGTTCAGAAAAAGGTACTAATTTTGACGACAAGAAACAAAATATCAAATGTGAAATAACAACAATATGTTTGCAAACTCGGTATTTTTAATCATTTTTCTACACTAATCACCCTCATGAATTTAAATTTTTACTGATTTCTTGCAAATGAGGGCATTGCAAGATCTCAAGTGTGGGGAAGGGTTATAAATTCTCTCGGGTTTGCACTTAGTTTATTTGCCAAATTTTGTGAAAATTTGAAAAATTTTCAACTAAATGAATTTAAAATCATGTTTATACATATTTATGAACGGTGAAAACTAGGTGATAATACCGAAATTATCGTTACCTCGAAAAGGACATAAATTGAGAAACAACCCAAAACGCTTGAATTCATTTAAAATGGGATAGAAGAGAATAAAAAGGCAAAGAAAAGAATAAATAAAAGCTAAGTGTGGGGAGAATGTACCAAGTTATTCAATTAAAAACTATCTATCACATTTTTGTATAAGAATTATTGCAGGTACTTTTGCTTTGGACGATACTAATCAATTTTACCCGGTTTACTGTAATATATTTTAAAGAAAGATGGATCTACACGATGAATCAATTCCATCATTAAAAGGAAGTAAAGTCTTCCGAAAAAGACACGCGCTTCTTGATTTAGGTCATGAAGTTGTCGTCCAGACCAGCTGTAGGTTGACGAAAAATCTAGAAAAGTCATCTCTAAAATCAGCAGGAAATCCACGGACCTCAGCATCAAACATGGTTGCCAAGTGGTCAGATTTATCCTAACCATGAGAAGGATTTATCTCGTACAATGGGGAGGCACCGTGCAAATTAGCTTGATAAGACTAATGAATCAGATCCCCAGAAAAGGATAATCTCCTTAAAGATTAAAAATCAGCTTTTAAGACTGATAATACTCAATCCTAGAGATTGACCTTAAAGATTGAGAATTCAAACTCATGGAATTCGATGATATCTAAACTCGAGCATGAACGAGAAAATATTTTGATCAAAAATACAAACCGATTTGTTTTCTGAAAAACCATTTTCAATGCATTCATTACCATTGAACGTAAAATCCTAAGAAATTCACCTTGAATTCATTAGGTCACCTGAACCAAATCGGGTGTCAACCGTAAGAACGGTGGTTGCATAGCATGGTCGGAGACAGGACCTTGTGCCAGACCGAAAAATTATAGGATGATCTTTACTATCGCTCCTACCAAGGATAGTTCTAGCATCCGACACGTTAATAAGACCATAATCATCTGCATGTCACGGGACATTGCCTTAACAGTTTCTTGTTCATCGCTTTCCTTTACAACCGGACGGTAGTTTGCCGAAAGGTAATATACGGGACAAGTAAACTGGACGTGTTGCTTTCCTAATACAAGGTTAGCAAGTGGGTAACACAAAACCACAAGTGTGGAGCTAAAATTTTCAAATCTGAAACCCACACAACCCACAAAAATATTTTGCAAACACCGGTGAAGGGTTATTCCGGAAAACTTATCTAGGGTAAAAGCTAGATTAAATTTTCAAAAAGATCAAATGTTTTCATAAAGATCCAATTTCCTTAAGGATCTACATTTTAATAGTCATGTGGGACTGTAAACCACCTTTCAAATGTGCACTTTGCTTTGGAAACCGAAAGTAAATCGGCTATTTGATTGCAAGTGTCGTTGACCTAAACCCAAGGCAACTGTGGATGACACACCCACCTTTAACCATCATTACTGTCATTGTTTATACCACTATATCAAAATCACTGATGTACAAAGTGTGATGAATAAAAAAGTGATTCATGTATGTTTTTATTTCAAGTTCTGTATTGCTTGAGGACAAGCAACGCTCAAGTGTGGGGATATTTGATAGTGCTCCAAATGAACATATATTTAGTAGCAATATCGTTCCAATATGTAAAGTTTTTAAATGTAATTTCCTTATTTTTAGTTGTAATAGTTAAATAAATAAGTGCGAAGACGAAAGACGCAAATCGCTCGAAAATGAAGATTTAAAGACAAAAACAAAGATTTGAAAGACCAAAACGTCCAAAAAGCTCAAATGTACAAGATACAATTAAAAAGGTTCAAATTATTGATGAAGAACGTCTAAAAATGACAAGAGTACAAGTTACAAAACGCAAAGTACACGATATAAAATAGTACGCAAGGACGTTCGAAAATCCGGAACCGGGACATGAGTCAACTCTCAACGCTCGACGCAACGGTGTAAAAATTACGAGTCAACTATGCACAAGAATAAAATATAATATTTAAATAATTCATAATAAGAATAATATTAAATAATAAAAAGTTGTTAATTTAGCATAGTTCAGGGGTCGTAGATGAAAATTCAATTTCATATTTTGCCTATAAAAGGCGATGATTATCGATCAATTTAAAAGGCATCCCTTTTTCTATCCTAAAAATCTATTATCAATATCAATATCTAAAAATCTCTATCATAATGTTAATGTAATAAGATATAACAATAATCTTAATTTTAATTTTAAATTATGATAATAATAAGATTTATGATAGAGATCGTTTGAGTGTGTAAGTCGAAATTCTGTCCGTGTAACGCTACGTTATTTTTAATCATTGTAAGTCATGTTCAACCTTTTTATATTAATGTCTCGTAGCTAAGTTATTATTATGCTTATTTAAAACGAAGTAATCATGATGTTGGGCTAATTACTAAAATTGGGTAATTGGGCTTTGTACCATAATTAAGGTTTGGGCAAAAGACCGACACTTGTGGAAATTGGACTATTGACTATTAATAGATGGGGGGTATTGTCTAATTGAGTGACAACTCATTGGAGTCTGTCGAACCTATCTTCAAATTAATTATCCTAATAATTAATAATGATTATGGTTGTCCTATTTAGTGACGTTCATATGGAATCTATTATAATCATTTAATTAATTATTCGGGTTGGGTAATTGATTATTCAAACTGATCAAGTGGGTAAATTAATATTCATATATAATCAAAACAGGGGTAGATTACATACAGTGATAACTGGTGTAATTGTTGACAGAAGTGATAACTGCGTCACAGTTTAAATCCTTAATTAGTTGGAATATTTGACTTCGGGTATAAGGGTAATTTGACGAGGACACTCGCACTTTATATTTATGACCGATGGACTATTATGGATAAAAACCAGATAGGTATCAAATAAACCATGACAAAGGACAATTAACCCGAGTAACAATTAATTAAAATCAAAACGTCAAACATCATGATTACGGAAGTTTAAATAAGCATAATCCTTTTATTTCATATTCTATCGCAATTTTATTTATTGTTATTTTATTTATCGTCATTTATTTATTTTACGCACTTTAATTATTGTCATTTATCTTTACGCTTAAAAATATAAAATCGACAAACCGGTCATTAAACGGTAAAAAACCCCCCCTTTTATAATAATATTACTACTTATATATATATATATTTATATAAATATAGTTTTATAAAAATATAGTACGTAATCACTAGCTCCCTGTGGAACGAACCGGACTTACTAAAAACTACACTACTCTACGATTAGGTACACTGCCTATAGTGTTGTAGCAAGGTTTAGGTATATCCCATCCGTAAATTAATAAAACTTGTGTCATATTTTGTAGTATTTCCTAGTAAAAATAATACTATTTCGTACACCCCGCTGCACACATCAGTCACCCTTACCCATCTCCGTATCACATCCAATAATAACAGTAAGCCCTACGCTAAATGAAGCGCAAGCTTCGGTAGGCAAGAGAGCTAAACGCAAGGATGGTAAAAAGACCACTAAGTCCATCCAATCTAAACATGACTTAATAATAAATCTTACACCGAAATGGCATCTAAGGAAGTAAAGTCTTCCTCTGCAGTAAAGTCTGTGTTGACTCAATCAATTAAGGAAACTCAATCATTGAAGTCCAGAACGGCCGAAGGGGAGCCGAAAAGTCTTGAAAAGGCAACCTGCGTATCGGCTGGAAATCCTCATGTGCCTTAACGTACAACAGGGTCTCGAGGTCTAGGTTAACTTGATGAGGTAGATCTGCCGCATCTCATGGAAACGAGTCAACATGATAATCCTTCGGGATATTTATCAGACTTCCAACAGACTGATCCCTTGGTTCATGAAAGTGATCCAATGGTTCAAACCACTTCTCTTCTATATTCTGAATCTCATGGTCTGGAGGAAGAGTCGTTAACTGAAAGAGATGTACCACCTCACGGTATATCAATGATTTCAGTAGTCGGAGATAGCAATATCTCTGCGAGATCAAAACCGACGGCTAGTTCTACTACTTTGTCAGAGTCCCATGAGACTAAAGTCATGGAGGCGGATGCTTCGAAAGAAACTTCGCCGGTGACAACTTCGGTTGTTGCCAAACCTCCATCAGAAGGGGATATCATGAATCTGACTAGTAGTATGTACAACCCTACATATAGGAATAATACCGCACATATATCCTTACCTACCCTCACGGCAAATCAAACACTTCCACGGACATCGCCTCCAATAGATTCTACTGCTGCTGTTCCTATTGTCACTTTACCACCATCACCCTCGCATTCACCAAATTTCTATGATGCTTTGGAGCAAGAATATTTCAATCGTATGTTTTCTCGATTTAATCTTGATATTCTTCGACGCACTTCGCTTCAAGCATTGTTTCGCGCTCGAGTACGATATCCACTTACTTCCTGCTCTTCTCCAATAAGTGCTCACCGTGATAATGAGCATGATGTTTCTGATCCTCAAAATAGTCATGAGGGGGAGATAGGAGTAGATGGAGATTATCTAACGGTGAACATTTCAACTAAGGGTGGTGGTGTGAGGTCTTCATCAGCTTCTCAAGCTCAACAGGTTCAGACGGAATCAGAATTGGTTTATACTAATGATGAAATTGATGATAAGGAGCCAGAGCAAGTTATAATTCCAATTGTGCATTCAGAGGCTGATAGTGGATCGGTAGATGAGGATTTGAACTTAAGTGATTTCTATCTTGAAGAAACAGATGATGATGATGGGTTTGTCATTCTAAGCAAATTATCTTCAGTATCTTCAATCCCAGAAAATGTAGAGATTGTAGATGAAGGGAATCCTGATCCAGTAACTGAAAGTGATGATGAAATGGATTCTTCTGATGACGATGAAGACAATCTTTATGTCAATCCAAATGATGATGATATCTTTGATCATATTGAAGATGATAATGTTCCAACTGATGATGCGACAAATCCTACTGATCATTCATCGAATTCTACACCTTCATCGAGTTCAAATCCAACAAATGCTAATGAAAGCTCAACTTCTAGTACATCTACTTCAAGTGAAACAGTGAATTCCAGATTCAAATACAACCATGGTATATTCTTTAAGAATCGGGAACAAAGATTGTTATTGGAAGTTGAACACGATTTCATTACTTTACGAAAAACATTCATCGAGGAGAATGCTTACAAGATCTTTCGCATTAATGAAACACCAAGGAGTAAAAGATTTACTTATATAGGTTCACTATTGCTTCCAGCAAGTGAAAGAAACTGGTATGAGTTTATGTGGAGGAAACACATCAACAAAGATGAAGATGACTTATGGCTTCAAAGAAAATATCGTATTACAGAAGTGTTGAATATTACTCGAAGTCGGAGTAGAGATAAGCGAAAAGAAAGACGTCATCAGTCAGTTCCACGTTATTAGAGAAGATGAGAAGGAATACAAGTTCACAGAAGCAGATTTTCATAATATAGATATGCTTGATATCATTCACATTTACAACTATCTCCGTATCATCACCATTCTACCTTTTGCTAAGGCTCAAGCTTTGTAAGCTGTGAAAAGATACATGATGGAGATAACTGAACTGATGAGAAGTGAAGATTTTCAAATTGGTCTCGAAGCTAATACGAAAAAGATTCGAATAACATGTCTGAATCAATACACAGAGGGACTAAAGGATATGAGAATGTTTCAAATGCAATTCGAACCTGAAGGGTTTGTATTTGTGAATTCTCAGAAAGAAAAAGTGTTCATCCGCACTAAAGAGTTAAACAAATACTCAAATGGTACACTCAAGGCTGCACTGAAGTATCTTAAAATTCGTCAAAGCAAGTTTGATGATATTGACATGAAAATGGGTCTTGGAGAGTTTATAAAGCATATCAGAGATTGTCTGAAGCTCCGGATCCGTACAAGACAGTTTGAGATTCTTCATGGCCAGAGAAAGAGAAGGTATTTCAAAGAAATGGATGAATATCCATTACATGAGGGAGATCCAAGAAAAGCGTGGGGCGTCTAGAAACCTTCTAAGCAAATTTCTGAAAATCAAGTAGAAGTTTCAAAACCAGACAGCACACGATGGAAACTAACGTTTGGACCTATCAAGATTACACAATAGGATTATATTGTAAAGTTCACATTTAACACTAAGGGGGAGATTGTTAGGACCCCGAAGTTGTATAGTGTTAATGTGAAATAAGCTTAATTGATGGTTCCTTAGAAGAGGGCTATATAAGGAACCTAAGTAGTCCTAATTAGATAGCCATTGCATTGTAACTGAGTTCTAGAAGCTGTGGAATATAAATCTTGTTAATTCTCTCTAATACCGAATCTCCTTCACACTTACCGAATCTCATTCTAACTTGTCTTTTCTTCTAATCTCAACATGATCTGACCTATCAAAGTTTTTTAAATGTTTAAATTAAAAAGTTTTTATTCTTTTAGTTACAAAAACTAATAAGTAATTTTTAAAATATAAGTTTTATTTAAATTATATTTTATATAAATTAAAAATCAGAAATAGAGTTAAAACAGAAAATTAAAAAAAAAATTATATCTGAAACTGTCCGAATTTGAACCTGCAATCAATCTGAGTCTTAAACTCCGCAGTCGCGGAGCTTTTCTGGCACAAACATCCGCAGTCGCGGAGCAGTATCTGACAAGCTGAACCTAGTACTACATTAATTACGCTTAGGGTTTTTAATTAATAATTATTATTAATTAGGGTTTAGTTATAATATTAATTAGTTTATTCTAGTTTTAATTTATATTTAGTAATATTAAGTTTTAATATTATTATTAAATAAATAGAATAATATTTTTATAAAATAATAATATAAAAATAATATTTTTTTTATCAACTTAGCTTCTTTTTATAAATTGTATATTTTAAACATTTAATTTGTAACTTGTATTTTTTTATCGTTCGTAATTAGTTTTAAACTTAGTTTTTGCCGTAATTATTTTATATTTCTAGATCTTTGAGCTTTGCCGTAAAATCCCTTAAGTGCTTTTTCTTTAGATTAAGATTTAGGTGCTTTAGAATTTTGCGACGCCGTTTTAAGATTTAAGTGCCTAATTAAGTTATTGCCGTATTGGATATAGAATTCCTTTTAAGTTTTAATACCTTTAGGCGCAACTTTTTAGTCTTAAGTTTTTAGACTTTTAAGTTTCTACGCTTTACTTTCTTAATATTATTTTTTTTGACTTTTTGTTTTCAACGTTTGTTTTTCGACTTTTTATTTTTCAACGCTCTTTTTCTTTCTCATTTCTACGCTCTAGTTTTTAGGACATAGATTTTTTTATTTTCTTTAAACTTCGACGAAAAGTAATTTTAAGCGGTTAAATTGATAGACATCCAAATTTTTTGGTTCGTTGTAATAGTTGGATTTGTTAGTGGCGAGTTGTGGGCTTCCGATTTAAAGGGTCCTGGCTATCTGCTGCATCTATTGGCTATTCGAAACGTGGGCAAAATCAGAAAAGTCTATTAATTTGATAACTTTAATAATTTTTATCTTTATAACTAATAGGATATTCTGTGAATGCACCGAGCAAAACGTTCACCACCTTTCATACGTTCATCTCCTGTAACTCGATCAAGACATTTAGCCAATATAATCGCCGTTGATTTTTCTTTAGAATCATCATCTAGTCGACCAAGTACTCCAATTCAATTTTCTGATAATTCATTTTTTGAACCCGACCTCACAATTGAGAACCCAGAGGATATTCAGGGATAATTCAGAGATCCTGAACCACTAATCATTCCTCCTGAACCACAAATCATACAACCAGAGATTGTCGAGGAAATAAGTCAATAACCGTTAAATCAGAATCCTCTAGTGATTCAGATTCAACAAATTCAATCATGGAAAATCAGGAACCTCTAAGTATGGAAGATCGAATGAGAGCTACACGCACGGGCCAAGGTCATGCAATTACTCAACCAGACATTAATGCACCAGATTATGAAATCAAAGGACAAGTCCTACACATGGTAACTTATCAATGCCAATTTAGTGGTACGCCAAAGGAAGATCCAAACGAACATCTTTGAACCTTTAACAGGATCTGTACTTTATTTAAAATCGGAGAAGTTGAGGATGAACAGATCTATCTCATGTTATTTCCCTGGACTTTAAAGGGAGAAGCCAAAGATTGGTTAGAATCGTTACCTGAAGGAGCGATTGACACATGGGATGTTTTGGTTGAGAAATTTCTTAAAAGATTCTTTCCGGCATCTAAAGCCGTGAGACTTCAAGGAGAAATTGTTACGTTTACGCAAAAGCCAAATGAAACTCTATATGAGGCGTGGACAAGATTCGGAAAGTTGTTGAGAGGATGTCCTCAACACGGTTTAGACACTTATCAAATAGTGCAAATATTCTACCAAGGATGCGATGTTGCTACACGAAAACACATCGACACAGCATTTGGTGGTTCCATTATGAAGAAAACCGCAACTGAAGATCACAAAATTATTGATAACACAGCATCCCACTCACATGAGTGGCATCAAGAAAAAGATATTTTTCGTTCATCTAAAGCGGCTAGAGCCGATTCTAGCCATGACTTTGATTCCATTTCCGCAAAGTTAGATACTTTCGAGAGATGAATGGAGAAGATGACTAAAGATATTCACGCAATACGAATTAGTTGTGAGCAGTGTGGAGGATCACATTTGACAAAAGATTGTCTCAGTATTGAACAAACAATGGAACAAAGAGAGAATGTTTCATACATGAACCAAAGGCCTGAAAATAATTATCAAAATAATTATCAACCGCCAAGACCAAACTACAATTAAAATCAGAATTATAACCGAAATGTTCCATACAACAACCAACAAGGTCCTAGCAATCAACAAGTATCTAATAATACTTATAACCAGCAAAGACCTATTTTTTCAAATAAACCACCACAAACCGATGATAAAAAGCCAAATTTAGAAGATATGATGTCGAAGCTAGTTGAATCTCAAACTCAATTTTTCACATCTCAGAAACAAACTAATGAACAAAATACTCAAGCATTTAGAAATCAACAAGCTTCTATACAAAATCTGGAACAAGAAGTAAGTAACTTAGCAAGGTTGATAGGTGAAAGAAAACCGGGGAGTCTACCTAGCGATACGAATGTTGACCCCCGGAATGAAACAGCTAAAGCCATTACCACAAGAAGTGGTATAACACTTAAACCACCTGAAATACCTGTAATTTCTGATGACTCTATTCCTCCTACACAGGCACCACAGCCTGAGCAAGAGAAGGAATCAGAACTGGTAGTTGAAAAGGTTAATGAAGATAACACAGTTAAGGCAAAGCCTTATGTTAAACCATACCAACCACCGCTTCCTTACCCGAGTAAAATGAGAAAAGAAAGACTTGAAGCCGAGCAATCCAAATTCTTGGTTATGTTTAAACAAATAAATGTCAATCTTCCTTTCATTGATGTGATTTCAGGAATGCCAAGATATGCTAAATTCCTGAAAGATCTAATCACAAATAGAAGAAAAATGAAAGAACTCTCAGCTGTTACAATGAATGCTAATTGTTCTGCAGTGCTGTTGAATAAGCTACCAGAAAAATTATCATATCCAGGAAGTTTCACAATTCCATGTTTTATGGGTAGTCTTAGTTCAATAGAAGCATTGGCAGATTTAGGTGCTAGTATAAATTTAATGCCATATTCATTATACGCTAAACTAGACCTTGGAGAATTGAAACCAACACGAATAAGTATATAACTAGCCGATCGATCAGTAAAATATCCTAGAGAGATAATGGAGAACATGCTAGTTAAAGTTGGTACTTTAGTATTTCCAGTAGACTTTGTTATTCTGGATATGGAAGAAGATTATTGTAACAACCCTGATTTTTCCGTTACTTTCGTTAACCTTCCGTTAGTTTATTTAACGGCGATTATTTAAGTTTTATGTGTTTACGTGTATTAAGTGCGTACTTGATCTTCGGAGGGTTTTAATAATTGATATGGGTTGATATTAATTCAAATAAATATTTCGGATAATGAAATACGATAAAAACGATACGATTTTGATAAAAGCTTTTTGAGCAACGAAACGCTCGGGTTTATTTTAATAATTAATTTTATAAATTATTACCTTTTTAAAGTATTTAATTTATTGGGTTTTTAATAAATTAGATAATTGGTTGCGTTTAACGATCGGGTTAGCGTTCCGGGCCTTCGGTACGACTAAACGGCACTTAAAATGGATCACGATTACACGGGATTGCAAAACGAGAGCCCGGGAACCCCATGAGGGCCCCATTCGGCTGAACCCCCTCCCCTTCCCATTATATTTTAATTTTTGTTAATTGTTGAGGGACTTATGTGCATTTATTTATATTAGGGCTTAATATATATACTTAGTAATACCCTAACTGCACAAATCATTCCCCATTTATTTTTTTGGTCGATCCCTCCTTCTCCCTCCCTCTTGGATGTCGCCCAACACACACACATACACACACACACACACACTCAAACTCAGTTTTTGATTAAACCTCAAGAACAAAAGTTGCAATTCGCGTTATCCTCTACGTGTTGGTGTGCTTTGATTGTTGATCTAAAGTATATTTACATGAACCCTAATTCTTAAAAATCTGATTTTTATAAAGTTTCATAGTTATGTTGTCAATTGCTATACGCGTACGTGTTAATTGTAATCGTTATTTTGATTGTTTGATGCGCTAGGGTTTAAAAACGAATTTGTATTTGTTTGATCAGAAAAATTAAGTTTTTCAAATGTTAATTATTATGTTATAATCAGATACCTTGCAAAAAACTATTGAGTTTAGGCTTTGTATTCGCTTGATTTCGTTTCCGTATGATTAAGTTATGTCGATTTGAATTATCGTTGTGTTTTTGTTGCTTGATCAGAAATATAGTATTGATAGAAAACTAATTGGCATGTGAGACTTATACCACTAGAAATATAATTTAAAAACACTCAAGTTAGACTAGGATATCATGTCGTTTGCTTATGTATAGCCCAAGATATGCTATAATTAGTGTAAATGTAGTTTTATACATCACTTGCATGAAAATAACCTTGTATGATAAAATGTGTTAATTTTTGTGATTAAAGCTTTGCATATTTGAAAATTAGACAAAAATTAATTCATCTTTCATGTGGATATCATAGGCTAATTGTATTTAGATCTTCAGATAATGGCATGAGAATGTGACTAACTAAATGAGAATCAAATCTGTAAATTGATCACGGTTTTGTACTCTGTGGATTATGTGAATTGTTTGAGCATGTATGCTTCTGAAAAATGAAACTTAACATGATATTTGACTTATTGTTAGTTTATCTCAATCTCTGAAACCTTATGCATTGGGCACAATAGAGCCATACTTTATGTGAATTCTGATTTGAGCTGAAAACTGAATGTTCAACTTGCACGAATAAACTGTACAAATTGGCTAAACAAAAGTTGCCATATTTTTGATATGTGTTACTTTGATTTGTCCTTGAACTATATCCACTGGTCTTGTATCAATTTCATGTTCCTAACTCCGGTTATAGCCAAAATGAAATCAATGCGCGGTCAGAAACTGACTTGGCAAACCCCAAATGTATTCCTTCTGATTCCTGACTTTTAATTGTCGTATGAGTCCCTGGCTGGACTTTTTGGAATCAATTTTAAGTGTAATTATGATCTGGAGTTTGACATATTTACTTGAATTTTGTGCTATGAGATAATGTGCTAAGTATGTTACGTGTTCATAAATTTTGTGCATGACGATAAACTGAAATTGTGAAAATGATCATTCATGACCTAAAACGTATTTTTTGACTTAGGTTTGACTTATTGAGCAATATTTGGCATGAACCTACTGATGTTGACTTTAGTTGACCACATTGACCAAGTTTGACTTTCGGTTTGACTTCAGTTGACTTTGTTTGACTTGCATGAGATAGTTGACTTTTACTTTGAAACGCGTCGAGTCGAGCAATAAGATAACGTACACTATGAAACCACACTTATATAAGATACATATATTGACCAACTTACATACGTATACTTAGGTTACATTACTCGGGTCTAAATCTTACAAGTCATTTGTCTTTCATTCCGAGCTTATTCAAAGGTGAGTCTACAGTCCCGTTTTTTTTTTACATGTTTTCAGGGATGAGAATACACGCTGTTATATTTACATTTTCAATTACTTTTATATTGACATGAGTACTACACATATGCATAATGAATTTGTTCAAAAAGCCTCTAGCTTGAATACTTTTAATACCATCGGTGTAAGCACAATTTAGATGGACGGATCCGTTAGGCTTACAACCTCACCCGCTATAAAAACAGTGGTGCATTTACTTTGAACATTAAATACATTTGATAAAGTGTATAACATTTTACGAGGTAAGGTCGGGTGTAGTGGTTTCTATACTCGGGTCATTGCTAGTATTCAGGTGCTCGGTTTATGCAAGCGATAGAATCTCGTGGTTATGGAAATCAAACTATTTTTCTGATAACTGTTTTTCAGATACTGTTACATTACTTTAAACCTGTAGATTCACCAACATTATTTGTTGACCTGTTTTTGCGTGTTGTTATTCTCAGGTCCTTAATAGGTATGCTTCCGCTGTGTTTGCTGCATGACTGGCCGTGGAGTCAGCATTTGATTTTAAAGAACATTATTTACTTTCGCATTTAAAACTTTTATACTGTTTAAATAATGTTGGCTTGTGGTTACGATCACAACATTGTTTCTATTTTGGGATTTTTGACTTATGTTTTTTTGAAAGTTAATTTTTAAATAAAATTAAATGCGATTGCTTTAAACGTCTCATATAGAGGGCGTAACTGTTAACTGTGGGACTGGAATTAACACACCGTCAGATGGTAAATTGGCGGGGTGTTATAATTATCGAGTTCCTCTCATATTAGGAAGACCATTCTTAAACACGGCTAAAGCAATAATAGACGTGTTTGGTAAGAAACTGACCCTAAGTATAGAGGATGAGAGTGTTACCTTTTCTATTGATAGAGCCATGCAACAACCACAATTTGCAGATGATACATGTTATTATGTTCAAACCATAGATTCACAAGAAGAATTGTTACAAGAATTTCCAGAATTACAAGGAACAGGAGAATGTTCTTTAGGAGAAGGAACTGAACCAATTGATGAAGCTGAAATGTTAGCCACACTCATGGCTAATGAATATGAACCAACAACAGAAGAACTTCAAATGCTGAAAGAAGAAGACAGATATCGATACAAATCATCGATAGAAGAACCACCGATATTAGAATTAAAGCCACTTCCAACCCATTTGGAATACGCTTATTTACATGGTGAATCTGAGTTACCTGTAATAATCTCGTCTTCTCTTACAGAAAATGAAAAATCTCAACTCATTTTTGTGCTAAAAGCTCATAAACCAGCTATTGCATGGAAGATTCATGACATTAAAGGTATAAGTCCTTCGTATTGCACACATAAAATCCTTATGGAAGAAGGTCATAAAACATATGTGCAACGCCAACGAAGACTAAATCCAAATATGCAAGATGTTGTTAAGAAAGAAATTATAAAACTGCTCGATGCAGGTTTAATTTATCCAAGATAGTCCATGGGTAAGCCCAGTTCAATGTGTACCTAAGAAGGGTGGCATGACTGTCATCACAAATTAAAAAGATGAGCTTATTCCTACTAGGACTGTAACAGGATGGCGTGTTTGTATTGATTATAGAAAATTAAATGACGCCACCAGAAAAGATCACTTTCCCTTGCCTTTCATTGATCAAATGTTAGAAAGGTTAGCTGGGAATAGTTACTATTGTTTTCTTGACGGTTTCTCCGTATACTTTCAAATTCCAATCGCACCCGAGGACCAAGAGAAAACCACCTTCATGTGCCCTTATGGTACTTTTGCTTACAAACGCATGCCATTTGGACTTTGCAACGCCCCTGCAACCTTTCAAAGATGCATGATGGCGATTTTTCACGACATGATAGAAGAATGCATGGAAGTTTTCATGGATGACTTTTTAGTCTTCGGTGATACTTTTGAAACATGACTAGTTAATCTTGAACGAATGCTTATTAGATGCGAACAATCAAATCTAGTACTTAATTGGGAGAAATGCCATTTCATGGTTAAAGAAGGCATCGTTCTTGGTCATAAAATTTCAAAGGAAGGAATTGAAGTGGATAGAGCTAAAGTAGATGTAATTGCTAAACTTCCACATCCCACCAATGTTAGAGGAGTTAGGAGTTTTCTAGGGCAAGTCGGTTTTTACCGACGTTTCATAAAAGATTTTCTAAAATTGTCACTCCTATGAACAAACTCCTAGAAAAGGATGCTCCATTCATCTTTTCGGATGAATGCATCAAATATTTTAATATTCTTAAAGAAAAACTCACTAATGCGCCGATCATGACAACTCCAAATAGGAATCTTCCATTTGAACTCATGTGCGATGCAAGTGATTTTGCAATGGGAGCCGTTTTAGGTCAAAGAATTGAAAAACGATTCCAACCTATCTATTACACTAGTAAGATGTTACAAGGAGCACAAACGAATTACACAACTACTGAAAAAGAACTCCTTGCTATTGTCTTTGCTTTTGACAAATTTCGTTCATATCTCGTTCTAGCTAAAACGGTGGTCTATACTGATCATTCTGTTCTTAGATACCTATTTTCAAAACATGATGCCAAACCATGATTAATCCGTTGGATCTTACTCTTACAAGAGTTCGATATTGAAATCTAAGACAAAAAGGGAGCAGAAAATCTTGCCGCTGATCATCTTTCTCGTCTTGAAAATCCCGAATTAGAAGTTCTAAATGAATCAGCCATACAAGACAACTTTCCTGATGAATATCTATTGAAGATCGATTACAATGAAATTCCATGGTTTGCAGACTTTGCAAATTACTTAGTATGTGGGTTCCTTGAAAAAGGGTTGTCGTACCAAAAACGAAAGAAATTCTTTAGTGATATAAAACACTATTTTTGGAAAGATCCACACTTGTTTAAGAGATGTCCTGATGGAATAATATGCCGATGCGTATTCGGGGATGAAGCTAGTCAAATCTTAAACCATTGTCACACAGGACCAACAGGAGGGCGTTATGGGCCTCAACTCACAGCAAGGAAAGTCTACGATGTTGGATTCTATTGGCCTACAATTTCCAAAGACTCACACCTTCTCTGTAAATCCTGTGATGCTTGTCAAAGGGTCAGAGAAATAAGTCCACATGATGAAATGCCACAAAACGTCATTCAAGTATGTGAAGTATTCGATGTTTGGGGTATTGACTTTATGGGTCCATTTCCAAAATCTCATAATAATCTCTACATTCTCGTTGCCATTGATTATGTATCTAAATGGGCGGAAGCACAAGCTCTCCCAACTAACGATGCACGAGTTGTAATCAACTTCTTAAAACGTCTTTTTGCAAGGTTCGGAACACCGAAAGCTTTAATCAGTGATCGGGGTACTCATTTTTGTAATAATCAACTTGAGAAAGTTCTCAAAAGATATGGAGTAACTCATAAAATCTCAACCGCTTATCATCCACAAACAAGTGGACAAGTTGAAAATACCAACCGAGCATTAAAACATATTCTAGAAAAAACCGTAGGATCAAATCCGAAGGAATGGTCCATGAAATTGGAGGATGCACTCTGGGCTTTTAGAACAGCCTACAAAACTCCAATTGGCACCACACCTTTTAAACTCGTTTACGGAAAAGCATGTCACCTTCCAGTAGAAATTGAGCACAAAGCATTTTGGGCTTTGAAGACATGTAATCTTGATTTGCATGAAGCTGGCTGTTTACGGTTAAGTCAACTAAACGAATTAGAAGAATTAAGACATGATGCATATGAAAATTCGTTAATCTATAAAGAAAGAACAAAGAAATGGCATGATAAAAGAATCAGAAATTCAAAAGAATTTAAGGAAGGAGACAGAGTCCTTCTTTTCAATTCGAGATTCAAGCTATTTCCTGGAAAGTTGAAATCAAGATGGTCTGGACCATTCATAGTCAAAAGAGTTTTCCCATATGGAACAATAGAGTTAATAAATTCAAATGGGATTGAATTTAAAGTTAATGGTCACAGAGTTAAACACTATATTCATGGTCCGATGGAAGTTGACAATGAAGTTAATCACAACTTCAACACCACAGCTAAGTGTGGGGAGATTCAAATGTTCTAATAAATAATATAATGCTGTCTAGAGTTAGATTTTCTGTTTTCGTGTAGTTCTCGAAAATGGAATCCGAATGGTCTTTCCCTAGCAGACCCTAAAGAACTAGTCTTCTCCCTCCATTCTGAATTTTTGTGTTTTTAGGTTTTACGAGATGAAGAATTCCTTTGATTTGAACCATGGTCTACTACTACACTCTATGGTTACTAAACGTAATAATAACACTTTCCCGAGTGAACTGGTATCATTCATAAGAGGCAAAATGGACGAAGTGAGGAAAGAACTCAGGAAAGATCATCATAAGACACATTTTTGTAAAGGAAAATCAAAATCCGCAACAAAAAGAAGTGCACGACACCTTGAAAGATGTCATAAATGCGGAAAATGATCACACGAAGGGAAATGTTCGAACAATCAAACACATTCCAATCCTGAATTCGTTACTTTATGCAGAGAAGGACCGTTCATATGTTTAGAAGAAAAGTTATTGAAAATTCGTGGTTACGCTTATGTAGCAATGGAAAACCAAATCGAACGACTCTCCTATGAGTCGACTAAAGCAGGTCTCTGAGAATTCTATCTCATAGGTAAGTATGTACAGTTTTTATTTTATTTTTATTTATTGCTTTTAACCTTTTGATAATAAACGCTGAATCGTTCGCTATAAAGTATTAAATTGATATTCAATAAAATTAGGTATAATAAACCGAAATTATTGATATCATACAAAAATTTAATTCATCACTGCGAAATTTACCGTTTATTCATAAGGTATAAATATCTTTAATCGATCAATCTAAAATATTTCAAAAATTCGTCAGGAGTAAAACTAGGTAATATAGCCGAAATTACTTTACCCAAAATAGGGACGTATATTTTTGATAATATTTGATTGATTAAAGTGGGATAAAAGACCAAAAAGATTTTAATTTTATTTTTTTACCTTGTCTTTAAAATTAATATATAAATATTAAATAATTATTGTAAATTTTTAAAACCAATATATAATTATAATATTTTAAATGAAAGTTTGTAAAATTACTGTATATAAATACTAATAATATTTATATGAAATTTTATGCATTCTAAATTTAAGTTTGGTGTAAATTTAAAAACAAAATTTACTTTACTTCATTAAGTTAAAAAAATAATTTCTAAAACTCATCGTGAGTTGAAGACTAGGTCGTTGAACCGAAATTGCTTTACCCGAGGGCGGGGCGACAAATTTTGTTATCATTATTTTTAATCTTATTGATTTAAAGTATGCCAAAAATATTAAAAAAATAAAAAATAAATAAAATAAATAAATAAATATATATATATATATATATATATATATATATATATATATATATATATATATATATATACCTCACTCGTGGAGCTTTATGTGTAACCACCGCAGTGGCGGCGATAAAAAATTCCATATCAGAATAAACTGGTCGACAGACCAGTCCCCAAGCACACTCCCATCTCATTTTTTCTGCGAAAAACACACGCAAACAACCCCCAAAAACGCGATTTTTCACCGTTAATCATCAAATTTTTTGCTAAAATCATGATGAGAAGAATCCTACCAAGAAGTTTTTCAAGGAGAACGGTAAATTTTTACACCAAACACTCTTTAATTCGTATTTATAGTGTTCTTGAGCAAAAATTATACCTAATTTAATGTTGATTATTTCTAGCTTAATTGTGCTTAAATTATTTGTATAATATGCTTGTATAACCTAGATTGATGCTATTTAATATGATTAGAAGCCTTAAACTTCAAATTTTGAGTAATCTAGGGTTTGTGTTCTTGAGCAAAATTAGGGCTTTTTGATATAAACGGGTTATGGCTGAATTTTGTTGTTAGTTCATGCTTAATTAAGTAGTGTAACATGTTTAGGTTGCTAAATGATCCAAACTTTGATCCTAAACATGATTTTTGAGCATTAAAGTGGACTTTTTAAGTCTAAAATACATGAACTTGATTAATTTGATATGAATGCCATTTGAAACTTGTTTAATTGCTATAATGATTATTTTTGACATGTTTTAGAAGATGAATGCTTAGAAACATTGTATACATTTTCATATATGTTTATTTGTAAAAGTGTAGAATTGTTAATATTATGAAAAATGCGTATAAGTTTAATATTGTTCAAACATGTCATTATGATTGTTTTGATTTATAATTTTGCTAACACTAATGCATATTTGAATGTACAAAAATTGTGTTTAATGTGTTTTTGCAGACTGAAAGGGGTGAATCTTCATCCGCTTCCCAGGCTCACAATGCTCCTCTTGAGAATGCAGACGAACAGGAGATTAACGACCAATACAGACAAAATCTACCGCATCAATTCATTTCATATTCAAATATACATGAGGCAGATTTACACCCTAATTTAAGATTTGACAGACATTGGATAGATTATCCAAAATATCAGATGAACTTACACATTCTTCAGTCAAAGGATGTTGAAGTACCCAGGGTGATAGATTGGGAACCATTAGAAACATTGGGATTAGCCGAACGAATCAGGGAATTACTTTACCAAAGGTATGGTAATTCTACTTTTAATAATTGGGAACGTTTATTCACTATACGTAGGCCTGTATATAGGGAATGGTGTGTGGAATTATTAAGTACAGTTGAAATAAATGATCAGGTAGCTAGCTTAACCGATCAAAGTTTTATTAGATTTTTATTAGGAGGTGTGATGCACCATATGTCTCTATTAGATATGGCTCAGGCCTTGTGTATATATACGCCTGAGGAATTAGTATCTAATGATTGTCAAAGGTTGATAATTAATGGTAGAAGGGTTGATGAAAATTTTGATATGAATGGAATATAGAGTAGAATGGCTAGCCATAACCGATTTCGTGGGGGATCTTACTCTTATACTGATATTAATAGAGCTGAGCTAAGAGTGATCCATAGGTTTTTAGCAAACTCGATTACACAACGAGGTAGGAATAAAGAAAAGGTAAATGAAAATGATCTATTTTACCTCATGTGTATTCGAGACCCACATAGCGTTATGAACATACCTTATTGTGTGGGTTATTACTTATCGGTAATGGTAAGGGGAATGCGAAATAATAGTATAATAGGAGGTGGAATTTTCATTACTTTAATTGCTGAGTATCTCAATGTGGATAGAAGTCAGTGGGGATTATTAGTTGCAGTACCAGAACCCCGTGATAGAATTAATTTACGCGTGTATCATGGTGCAAAGGTTTTAAAGAAACGACATAACGCTGCAGTACCATATGATGCCACGCATCCACAAGTAGAACGAGATCAGGAGCAAGGTAATGCGGGTGGAGGAAACCAAATGACAGATATACAAAGAATAATGGCCCAAAGTGCATACAATCAGGCTATGCAACGTGAGTTTCAGGCTTGGCAATATCATCAAGAATATATCAAAGTCTATTTAGCATCTTAAGGTAGGAACTACATTCCTACTGAACCGGCCTATTTTCCTCCATGGACCGACGATACACAACCACCTTTTCCTACATATGACCCATTCTAAGTATATCAAAACATATACCACGAACCTTGGAACCCCTTCTGGTACAATCAGAATCAACCTTAGTCTTATTTATTTTATTATTTGTAATGTTACTACTTTTAATACTTATTTCGGTATTGTAATAGTTTTTATAGTTTTCTAACGTTTTAAATATTATATTTTATCAATTTTTGAACGTGGGGTGATATACCCAACTTCAATATATATATATATATATATATATATATATATATATATATATATATATATATATATATATATATATATATATATATATATATATATATATATATATATATATATATATATATATATATATGTTTGTAGTTTATCTTATGTACAAAACAGGGTAAAACAGCGCACTTTCAAAGACTGGCATTAAGTTCAGCAAAAGCTACTAATTTTGAAGACAAGACGAAAAACAAATGTGATATAACAACTGCAGGAATGAACAAATGATGTGCACCATTTATCATTCAAACAAAGAACAATATATTTGGAAACTTTGGTAAATCTTAATCATCTTTCTAAACTAATCACCCTCAATAATTTAAATTGTTACTGATTTCTTGCAAATGAGGGCATTGCAAGATCTTAAGTGTGGGAAGGGATTAAATTCTTTCGGTTTTAAAAAATTGACATATACACTTGGTTTAATAGCCACCGTTAAATTTTACTAGTAAAGCAGTAGTTGTATTATAATCTAGTGATCTCTGATAATAAAGAACAGCCCTAGTCTTATATACTGACTACCCACTTCTAGTAAAATTTTTAAAAAATTTCAACTAAATGAACTCAAAATCATGTTTATACATATTTATGAACGATAAAACTAGGTGTTAACACCGAAATTTTTGTTACCTCGGAAAGGACATAAATTGAGAAACAACCCAAAATGCTTGAATTCATTTAAAATGGAATAGAAGAGAATAAAAAGGCAAAGAAAGAAAAATAAAAGCCAAGTGTGGAAAAATTTACCAAGTTATTTAGAACATATATCACATATTTTTGTACAAATAATTGAAGATACCTTTGTTTTGGACGATATTAATCAGTTTTGCCCAGTTTAAATGGAATGTAAAAGGAAGTAAATTCTTCCGAGAAAAAGACACGCGCTTCTAGATTTAGGTCAAGAAGTTGTCGTCCAGACCAGCTGTGGGTTGACGAAAAATCTAGAAAAGTCATCACTAAAATCAGCAGGAAATCCACGGACCTCATCATCAAACAGGGTCGCCAAGTGGTCAGACTTATCCTAACCATGAGAGGATCTGTCTCGTAAAATGGGGAGGGCGCCGTGCAAATTAGATTATAAGACTAATGAATCAGATCCTCAAAAAAGGATAATCTCATTAAAGATTAAAAATCAGCTTTTAAGCCTGATATTACTCAATCCTTGAGATTGACCTTAAAGATTGAGAATTACAAACTCATGGAATTCGATGATATCTAAACTCGAGCTTGAACGAGAAAATATTTTGATCAAAATTTAAACCGATTTGTTTTCTAAAAACCTATTTTCAATGCGTTCATTACCATTGAACGTAAAATCCTAGGAATTCACCTGGAATTCATTAGGTCACCTGAACCAAATCGGGTGTCAACCGTAAGAACGGTGGTTGTATAGCATGGTCGAAGACAGGACCTTGTGCCAGACTGAAAAACTATAGGGTGATCTTTACTATTGCTCCTACAAAGGATAGTAATTGCATCTGGCACGATGTAGATCATAATCAAAAGCAAGTCATTAAACAATTCCTTAACATTTGCTTGTTCAACACTTTCGTTTACAACCGGACGGTAGTTTACCGAAAGGTAATATACGGAGCAAGTATACTGGACGTGTTGCTTTTCTAATACAAGGTTAGCAAGTGGGTGACACAAAACCATAAGTTTTGAGCTAAAATTTTCAAATCTGAAACCCACAAAACCCACACAAAAAAATATTTTGCAAACACCGGTGAAGGGTTATTCCGGAATATTATCTAGGGTAAAAGCTAGAATGAATTTTCAAAAGTTCAAATGTTTTCATAAAGATCCAATTTCCTAAAGGATCTAAATTTTCATAGTCATGTGGGACTGTAAACCACAATGTTACTATCATTGTTCATACCGCTGTATAAAAATCACTGATGTACAAAGTGTGAAGAATAAAGAAGTGATTCTAGTAAAGTTTTATTCAAGTTCTATATTGCTTGAGGACAAACAACGCTCAAGTGTGAGAATATTTGATAATGCTAAAAACGAACATATATTTCATAGCATTATCCTTCAAGAAAGACAAGCTTTTAATTGCAATTGTTCTAATTTCAAGTAATTATCATTTAAATAATAAAAGGTGAAGACAAAAGACAGATTCGACGATTTGAAGACGCAAATGATCAAAACGCTAAAAAGTACAAAGTACAATCCAAGTGGTTCAATTTATTGATGAGAAAAGCCTAAAATTTACAAGAGTACAAGCCGTGAAACGTAAAGTACAAGATATTAAATCGTATGAAAGGATGTTCGAAAATCCGGAATCGGGACATGAACCAACTATCAACGCGCGACGCAACGGACCTAAAATTACAAATCAACTATGCACATAAATATAATATAATATATAATTAATTATGTAAATTATATATATTATATTTATATATTAAATAAATAAACGTCGGCAAGCTAGGATCCAAACTTTGTGTGAGCTGGAAATGGAAGCTCCGCAGTCGCGGAGCTGTGAGGCATAAAACCTCAGCAGTCGCGGAGCACACCAGGACCCAAATCCCACTATAAAAGGACATGCAATTCGATGATCATATTGCACCATTTCTTTCTTTCTTCCATCTGTAAAGATATATATATATATATATATATATATATATATATATATATATATATATATATATATATATATATATATATATATTAATTATAATTTTAATATTAAGTTAATAATAATAATAATAATAAGGTTATAGTAGTGAATGTTTTAAGGTTTGTAAGTCGAAACTCTGTCCGTGTAACACTAAGTGATTAATACTCATTGTAAGTTATGTTCAACCTTTTTAAATTAATGTCTCGTAGCTAAGTTATTATTATGCTTATTTAAACCGAAGTAATCGTGATGTTGGACTAAATATTAAGAGTGGGTTATTGGGCTTTGGACCATAATTGAGGTTTGGATAAAAGACCGACACTTGTGAAAATTGGACTATGGGCTATCAATGGGCTTTATATTAATTAAATGATATCTCGTTGATTTAATATAGAGATTTATAATTTGACGTATTTATATTTAACCACATACGCTTGACTGGGTACGGTGGGCGGGATATTTATAAATACTAATAATTATTCATTTGACCGGACACGGGGATGGATTAATAGTCACTGGACTCATTAAAACAGGGGTGAATTACATTCAAGGGTAATTGGTGTAATTGTTAACAAAGTATTAAAACCTTGGATTACACGCAGTCGATAACCTGGTGTATTCATTAAACAAAGTATTAAGACCTTGTTACAGTTTGAATCCCCAATTAGTTGGAATATTTGACTTCGGGTATAAGGTTAATTTGGCTAAGACTCTCACACTTTATAATTATGACCGATGGACTATTATGGACAAAACCAGATGGACATATCAAATAATCCAGGACAAAGGACAATTAACCCATGGTAATAAATTAAAATCAACACGTCAAACATCATGATTACGGTAGTTTAAATAAGCATAATTCCTTTATTTTATATCTCATCGTACTTTTATTTATCGTCATTTTATTTATTGTACTTTTATTTATCGCACTTTATTTATCGTCATTTACTTTACGCTTTAAATTAAGTTCTATTTATATTTTAATATTTTGCATTAGGTTTTAACTGTGATATAAGACTTAAAATCGACAAACCGGTCATTAAACGGTAAAACCCCCCTTTTATAATAATAATAATAATAATAATAATAATAATAATAATAATAATAATAATAATAATAATAATAATAATAATAATAATAATAATAATACTTATATATTTATATTTATACAAATATAGTTATATAGCGTTAAACTCAACTATATCCCTGTTGAACGAACCGGACTTACTAAAAACTACACTACTCTACGATTAGGTACACTGCCTATAAGTGTTGTAGCAAGGTTTAGGTATATCCATTCAATAAATAAATAAATAATTTGTGTAAATTGTATCGTATTTAATATTATTTCGTAATAAAATTAATAGTATTTCGTACTACACCTCGCACACATCATATACCTCGCGAGAATGGTGAGCCAAAAGCCATCTGGGTTACTTCAACAACCTGAAATCCCACAATGGAAATGGGAAGGAATAACAATGGATTTCATCACGAAGCTAGGCGGTTATGACACTATCTGGGTTATTGTTGACCGCCTCACCAAAACTGCTCACTTTCTAGCCATGAAGGAGACCGATACAATGGACAAACTTGCACAATGATACAGGAAATTGTATCTCGTCACTTCGGCAATTCAAATTCTATATTAAAGACTACCCAAGAATCTTATTTGAAACTCATTCTTACGCGACTCCAAAACCTAACTTATTCTGAGAGATTTCTTATTTGATGATAATCACACCATCATCCTTCTTACTTTGATATTAGTCATACCAGTTCAAAATTTTCCAAAATCAATGGGTGGTTAAATCTCAATCCTCATACTCCCCCATTCGTATCTCACTTATAAACAAAAGCTTCACACTTAAGCGTTTTTGGTCGGAGAACTTATGCCCTACTAATAGTCATCAACCACATTTAAAATCAATAGTTTTCATTACCTCGTGACATTGTTGCTTAGATATTGTAACGACCCGGCTTTTTCGACTTGCTTTTGTGCTTTGTGCTTTCACGAAACTGCGTATATGTTCGTACTGAGCTAGTTTATGCTCTGGGATCTTATTTAATGATTAATTACTTTGGTTAATATCCTACAATGTGCTATTAAGTGTGTAATCACTTAACTTGATCCTCGAATGCTTTTACGACCGTTGGTGTCACTTGACGTTTGAAACGAGCTATGTACTTGGTACACGTTTCACTTTGGTCATAATCGGAATATTATGACTACGAAATACTAATTGTTATTTTATAATAACAATTAATTGGGTTTTTGGATGCTTAATTACGCTTAGTAATTTACTAGAGCACACTAGTTAGTCTTGTTGGACTTTCTACCTTGTCGGACCTTAGCCTACCCTACACTAGCTAGTGGACTATTTAATTAGCCCAATTATAATAAGTTAGTGACCCATAATAATGAAAGATAAATGCCCATTTATTAAAGGGAACATACTAGCATTTTCGTTAAGCATTATCCTTAATGTTGCATGGGATCCTAACATAAGCACCAACTTTAGACAACAATTAACCAAAAAGCAAAAAGGTGTCCCCCTTGTCCCCTCACTAAACCTACGGCCTACACCCCCTCCCCATACCCTCACTTCCTATAAATATCAAGCTTATCCCATTCATTTCACACTTGATTTCATTTACAAATTACACACACTTACTCTCTAATTCTCTCTCTAGTCTTTCTCACTCTAAAAAGTGTAAGTTTTAAATTTTCTTCTTCTTCTCTCATCATAATCGACATCATCATCATCATTTAATGGATCTAGCTTTTAGCTTTTGATCTTGTTACATCTTGTAGATTCAAACTTGGGTTTGAATCCTTCATGAACATGAAAGATTTAAGCTTTCTAGCTTTGAATCTTCATTTACTTGTTAGATCTAGATTTTATAACTTATGATTTCTTTATTTTGTTATAAAGATCAAAACTTGTGTTTATGATCTTCATGTATCTTAAAGATCCAAGCTTTATGCTTCAAGATCTTCAAGAACACTAAAGATCCAAGCTTTCTAGCTTAGGGTTTCATTATTATGTTAAAGATCTTAGCTTTTTAGCTTATGGTCTCATTACTTTCATTATTTTGTTAAAGATCTTAGCTTTCTAGCTTATGGTCTCATTAATCTTGTGAAGATCCAAGCTTTCTAGCTTAGGGTTTTCTTAATACTTGATATCTAAGTCATTATTGTAGATCTCACTTACTTGGAACCTTTTTGTGTTTGTTTTGATGATAAAGATCAAGTCCTTATCATCACATATGATGGAGATGCATAAACTTGTGTAAAAAGGACAAAGGTTGAAGCTTTATTGGATTTATGCAATAAAGAGGCAATCTTGATGTTCAAAACTTGTAGAATGATAGATTTTACTCTTAGTTGTGTATTGATAGTTGAACCTTGGTCAAAGTGATGCTAAAACATCAATGAGTTGTACACTTGAAGCTTACAAGCATCAAGGATGAGAACCGTGATGAGCATCAAGCACCAAGAATCTCACCGGAACAATTGTTTGCTGTTTTTCGGGGTCTGATCAGACTCCTAGGCTTCTGGAAAATTGATTTTCAGATAGTTTGTTTCGATTATATGAGTTTTCATTTAGGCCTCGACTTAATCCGATATACGGTTTAGGATTTATAGCCTTCCGAAAGTCACTACGCCTTTGTAACGTTGTGCTGAAATTTCTGACCTACTCGCACTTAAACCGTCGCCACAGTCAAACTAAGACGAGTTAGGTCCTGAAAATTGGTCAGTGGTTAGAGGACTCACATACGGAACCATGGCCACTGACTAAGAGTCTTTTCGATTTGTATAGAGGTTGTAACGGCTGTCCGAAGTCAGCCTTTTGTTTCAATCTCTATTCTTGTTAAACTTACCTTAGTGTTGATGAATGATGATGATAATGATGATGTTGATGATGACACTTAAACTTAATTTATGTACTTTTAAACTTTTGGGGATAATACACTGACATAGTAACCTTTGACTTAGGCGGAGGACCTTTTGGATCGACCAACTTACTTGTCTGGACCGACTTACTACTTGCATACGTTTCATATCGACTTTTACTGCTTATCCACTGTGAGTTATAGCTTCCCTTTTTACTTATACTATTTTCGGGACTGAGAATACATGCACTTTTTATGTTTTACATACTAGACACGAGTACTTAAACTTCACATATATGTGGGTTATATAACGGCATAAACTTTCCCCTTAGCACGGTAACGTTTAATTATTGGTTTTTGAACCGGTGAACGTGAATATTAGATATGGATCCATAGGGTTTGACATCCCCACTAGGGCTAGTCGCGCTAGAATTTAAAGGGTGTTTGGTACTTCGAGGACAAACTCACTCGCCAAGTGCACTTTTAGGGGGTGATATACATACGTTAAGTCTAGTTACCGGGTGCCCACGGTTAAGCATATACTTTTCATACTGATTTAAACTGCTGGTTGAAGCACTGAAATCTCGTGGTCTACATTACATTACTGATTACAAACAAACTATAGTTCACCAACATTCGTGTTGACCTTTTAAGCGTGTATTTCTCAGGTGCTTAGACGTTGTTGCTTCCACTGTTAGACTTGCTGTCTTGGTGTTAGATTTGCTGTTAAAAACTTGCTGTGCTAGACTTCCGCTGCATTACTTAGAGATGTCTCAATTATGGAACTTTTATTTTGCATTCGTAACTTACGTTATTTTCAAACAATGGCTTTGTAACGAACTTTGGTTCACATACTTATGTTAATGCTTCTATTCGTAGGAAGCACGTTATCTTTTGTAAAATGCTATCTTTTTTTATGAATGCAAAACTAGTTTTCAAACAGCATATAGTGTTTGACCTTGTAATGATCATGTTGTTGATAAACCGTACACGATGGTTTTGTACAGGGCGTCACAGATATCACCCGAAATTTTCAAAAATCTTTTACTCGATCCTCACAAATCTTTTTCCAACTTGTAACCTCCGAAATATGAAAATTTTGTTTGCCAAAATTTTACACACACTATTTTACTGTGCGATCCTCTCAAAGTTTTGTAAAAATAAATTTATTTTATTGCCATTCGTACAAATTTTAGAAATCGTATATATTATATATAATAAAGTAAATAATTACTTATTTTTGGCTATTACATATGAAGTTTTACTTTCATTTTTACAAATCAATTCTTTTATTCAGAAGATATTTTACTTAGAATAGTACATGTTGTATATAACTCTAGTTTACTAAGAACTTCTTTTCTTTTCTTACATTGTCACCTTAAACGATTTCTATAAAATTTTCGTTGCTTGTTATATAAAATTTTTCGTGTTATTCATATGCAAGTCATCATGAAGACTTTACAACCGTCGAAATCGAGAGATTCATGTGTGTATGTGTGTGTGTGATAAAGGCACTTACTGCCGCGTCATGCAGAGCCTTTGGGCATCCACTAACACTTAAACCATTCAAAATTATTGCGTTACCCCAGGGATCTTATTTGCCACACCTGTTGGAGCGATGCTCTTTCTTACATAACTCTAAGTCCTGACTTATTCCAAGAGATTCTCATTTAGTGATATTAACACCATCAGTATTCCAACTTAAATATTAGTCATAACCTGTTTGGCATTTTGCAAAGTCAAGAAGCGATTAACTTCTCATCCTCATACTCTATCCTTCATACCTCACTTTTTAGCAACGGCTTCGCACGTGAACATTTTTGGCCCAAAGACTTATGTTGTGACGATCGCTCCAAATCCATATGGACGAACACGTCATTCATTGATTTCATTGCGAGGTATTTGACCTCTATATGATACGTTTTGTAAACATTGCATTCTTTTGAAAAGGCATACCATAAATGAATATTTAATTCCAAGGTTTTCGACATCTGATGATTTCTACATATAGACAATCATTGTAAATAATAGTTTACAATAATACTTCCGTTGACAATGCAGTCAAAATAGATACATGATGATGGTTTTGTGAATGCAACGTTTTCTTGAATAAAGCATGCAAGACTCCATGCACATAGCTTGTATAACATGTAAGCAAACAGCGGAAGACTTCTAGGGAACCTGAGAATAAACATGCTAACAAGTGTCAACACAAAGGTTGGTGAGTTCATAGTTTTAATGTTTTGCATAATCTGTACATAAAGGTGGATCACAAGATTTCAGTTGTTTCATCCAGAAACGTTTATCAAAATATTCTACGAAATTGAGCACCTTGGTAACTAAACTTAACGTATATATAATTTGTACCCTTTGTATAATCATCTTAATAAATACACGCAAACCAACGTGTACGCTTCTCAAATAGCATACGTCCGTTAAAAGGCTAGTGCTCTAGCTCAGACGGGGATATCAAGCCCTATGGATCCATATATAACTACTCGCGCCCACCAGTTCTTATAACCGACAGTTACTAGTTACCAAAGCTAAGGGATTTTCTGTTCAAACTCGGTGTAGAATTTAGTATGTACTTGTATCCATTGCGTTTAAAATAAAGTGCATGTATTCTCAGCCAAAAAATATAGATTGCAAAAGCAATTAAAAAGGGAGCAAATGAAACTCACCTTAGCAGCATATAAAGTCGTTCACCAAAATGTGACTGAAACTCGGATTACCAAATAACCGTAGATCTCAACCTAGAGAACATATGTTGGTCAATAAATGTCTATCAAGTTAGGTCAGGTCATAGTGTATCATAATCCTAATGCTCGAGATCGACATACAAAAGTTATCCAAAGTCGTTTCAAAAAGTCAATTTTGACAATAGTTCAACAAAACGAGACATACCTTATATAAGGAGTCATTTACTCGGTTGGTAATATTTAAAAGTTCACTTTATCAATCTCGTAAACAAGTTGTTTAAATCATAATTGCAGATTCAAAAGTAATTTCGATTAACGTCAATCATAATTCAGTTGATCATATCTTTTAATCCGTTCATCGAAACTATTCAGTTTCTAAATGAAAAGTTATTGATTTTTCGCCAGCTTTCCGAAAACATGTATATCATATACCTTTTACCAGTAATATATGTATTTAATTCGTGATTCATTATAAACTGTTTAACGACGAAATTTAGCATACAAACATGTATAAATATATATACTCGAGCACTAGACATGGATACACAATTAATGTATAAAAAATAAAATATAAATGCTTACGTATCAATATTGTGATTCAATATTACAGAAAAGTACGTAGACACAACATAGATGATAACAGTAGGTTTGACTTGTAAATAATACCCATGAACATTACCCATAACCTCCATAGCTATAACCCATAATTTCCTTAACTTTATCCCGCTCAAAAACCCATTTTTGAAAGTGACACGCTCATAACCTCGTCGTAGTATTTTATGTATATTACTAATTAATAATTAATAATACTAATAATTAATAAGATTAATAATAATATTAATCTTAATAATAATAATAATAATAATAATAATAATAATAATAATAATAATAATAATAATAATAATAAGGAGGAATAAATTAGAAAAGAAACTCGAGACCAGATCGAGCTTTTATAGTATGTGGCCTGCTACAGTACCTCATGCGATCGCATGAGTTTTCAGTGGTTTTGCCATGCGATCGCATGGCCGCCTTATCCTGTTTTTGTTTGCTAGTTCGTCGACATCAAATAGTGTTTTACTGTAGCAAATATTGTTTAATGTAGCAAATAGTGTTTCACTGTAGCAAATAGTGTTTTACTGTAGCAAATAGTGTTTCACTGTAGCAAATAGTGTTTTACTGTAGCAAATAGTGTTTTACTGTTTTTCACTCGGTCTTTTTCAACTCGTAACCTCTGAAATACGAAAAACTATGTTTATCAAAAATTTTACACGTTGTTTATTTGTGCGGTCCTCACGAGATTTATGGACAAATGAAATTAATAAAAATTTTTGTCACTTATGCGATTTATAAAATCATAGATATATATGTATATAATTAAGTTAATAAATTTACCTTTACTTATTTTAGTTAGTACATACTAATGTATACCTTCAAATTATTTAAAAATCGCTCCTTTATTGAGTTGTTTAACTTAAGTCAAATAGTTTTGTGCAAAAATGGTACACGTTGTACACACTTCTAAATTTACTAAGAACTTCGTTCCGTTTATGTTGTCACATCAAACGTTTAAAGGTTTTTCAAAACTTCCTTGGTTGATTTTATTAAAGGTTTTCGTATTAGTCTACACCATGTATGGATCACACTTCTTCTCGTCCTCCGTTTAGGGATAAAGCTTAAGATTAAGATCTTTGTTAAAAACTTTTGAGCCACTTTGGATGGCAGTTTTATAAAATTTGTTAGGAGGTCTTTGCGCTCATAAAATGTTCCTTTTAAGGTTAGACATGGCAAAAACGCGGGCCGATAAATCAGTTTTCTGAGGTACACTAAGTGGTCACCCTATTGTAGGAAAGGCACTAGGTGGGTTTCTACTCTCAGTATTTCACGGCTAATCGCAACACCCTCGTAAACATCATCTCTACGAATCAGTATGTTGAGGTTCAAGAAATCATTTTTGAGATTCTTTTCACTTGGAGTAAACCATTCTTTATGACCAATGGTTCACGTATCTTCTCATCCGCGCACCCCCTTAAGTATAGGGATAAATTCAGATCAACTAGCTCGTTGTACGAAGAGTTCACTCTCGTTCAATGATCACACCTTTCGTGCGATTTTCTTTCGGAAATGTAATGTAAAATACTTAAAAAATCTATGAATCTTGTTATTCTCTTGGAAAGGACTGTTTAAAACATCTATAACACTGATGTGGTTACTCTATATATATTTCTTCCTTCGTTGGTTGCAACTATATGTTGTTCTAGTCGATGTTAACCCTAACTTCAGCATGTAACTGAAAGCATATAGTTACATTATGGAACTGTGCTTTCATTCCATCCCAGGATAAGTTCACCTGCAGTATGTTAAACTGGGTGATATCTTTCATTGTTCGTTCAAACCGTCCTGAAGACACTATAAATAATTATGGCTTGCATTGCATGTAAGTCTGATTAGTCACTCTCAGCTAAAATTTCAATACATTTATTCAAATGAAACGTTTCTTTAATATCGGGTTCTTTATGCCTATGGTCTCCTTCCGAAATTAAGGGGTTAGTAAAATCCGTGGCTAACACTATCCAGACATCAAATCGCATGGTTGTGAAAACCATGTTTTCCATTATATCTGTCAGCATTGTATTGCGACTTAAGCGCTCAATGTTTTAGATGAGTTGGATAACATTCAGGATGCATTTCATGCATCCAGCTTACTGAAGATGCATGTAACGCTAAAAACATCATATTTCCTTTTGTGGGTATATATTCAGATGACATATTCATGTTAACAAGAAACGAAATCAATTTGTTGATCTTAAGGTCAAGAGACTTAATTAATGGCATATACCTATTCTTACTTTTATACGCCCAAGTACCTTTCAAGGTAAATCGCTCACTTCTGAGCCCACGAGTCTCTCGGAACTTTGATACACTCCTTCTTCTTCAAATTTGGTACCGTTGTTGGTCACTCCTCAAAATTTTGGGACGAAATTTTCTTTAACAGGTAGGTAATGTAATGACCCGACTTTTTCGACTTATACTTTTGTGCTCTATACTTTCACGAAATTGCGTATTTGTGCGTACTGAGCTAGTTTATGCTCTGGGATCTTTATTCATGATTAATTACTTTCATTAATGTCTTAAGATGTGCTATTAAGTGTTTAATCACTTAACTTGATCCTCGAATGCTTTTACGACCGTTAGTGTCACTTGTCGTTTTGAACGAGCTACGTACTTTGTACACGTTTAACTTTTGTCATAATTGGAATATTATGACTACGTAATACTAAATGTTATTTTCTAATGACAATTACTTGGCTTATTGGTTGCTTAATTACGCTTAGTAATTTACTAATGCACACTAGTTAGTCTTATTGAACTTTTTACCTTAATGGACTTAAGCCCACCCTACTCTAGTTAATGGACTATTAAATTAGCCCAACTTTAATGGATTTATGATCAATTAAGATGTAGGACAAAAACCCATTAATAGGAGCCAACATACTAGCATTTTTATTAACCATTACTACACATGTTGCATGAGATCCCAACAATAAGCACCACCTTTAGACCACCACCATGCAAAAAGCAAAAAGTTGTCCCCTTGTCCCCTCCCATGTCCAACGGCCTCAAGCCCCCACCACCACTATAAATATCAAGCCTATTTCTCCCATTTCACACATGATCTCATTCTCATTTTACACACACTTGTTCTCTAATTTTCTCTCTAGTTTTTCTCACACTAAAATTGTAAGTTTTAAATTTTCTTCTTCTTCTTTTTCTTTCTTGAATCACGACATCATCATCATCATCATCATCAAAGGATCAAGCTTTTTAGCTTTTTGATCTTGTTACATCTTGTAGATTCAAACTTTGATTTGAAATCTTCAAGAACATGAAAGATTCAAGCTTTTTAGCTTTGAATCTTCATTACTTTGTTGGATCTAAGTTTTGAAGCTTAAGATCACTTTATTTTGTTAAAAGAACAAAACTTGTGTTTATGATCTTCATGTAACTTGTAGATTTAGCTTTTTGCTTTAAGGATCTTCAAGAACATTAAAGATCCAAGCTTTCTAGCTTAGGGTTTTATTATTTTGTTTAGATCTAAGCTTTTTAAGTTTATGATCTCATTACTTTTACTAGATCTTAGCTTTCTAGCTTATGGTCTCATTAATCTTGTAAAAATCCAAGCTTTCTAGCTTAGAGTTTCTTAACACTTGAGATCTAAGTTATTATTGTAGATCTCACTTTCTTGAAACCTTTTTATGATTTTTATGGTGATAAAAATCAAGTCTTCATCATCTCATATGATGAAGATGCATAAACTTGTGTCAAAAGGACAAAGGTTGAAGCTTTATTGTGTTTATACAATAAAGAGACAACTTTGATGTTCAAAACTTATAGAAAGTTAGCTTTTACTTTTAGTTGTGTGTTGATGGTTAAAACTTGGTCATAATGATGTTATAACATCAAATAGTTGTACACTTGAAGCTTATACGCATCAAGGATGAGAACCGTGATGAGCATCAAGCACCAAGAAACCCACCGGAGCACTTGTTTTCTATTTTTCGGGGTCTGATCAGACTCCTGGGACTTCTGGAAAGTTGATTTTCAGATAGTTCGGTTCGAGTAGATGACTTTTCGTTTAAGACTCGCCTAAATCCGATTTACGATTTAGGATTTATAGCCTTCCGAAAGTCACTACGCCTTTGTAATGACGTGCTGAAATTTCTGACGTACTCGCGCTTGAACCGTTGCCACGGGCAAACAACATCGATTTAGGATCTGAAAATTTGACAGCAGTAAGAGGACTCACAAACGGAGCCTTGGCCACTTGCCGCGCTTCATTTAAGTTTGTATAGAGGTCGTAGCAGCAGTCCGAATTCAGCCTTTTGTTTCGATCTCTATTCTTGTTGAAAACTTACTTTATCTTTTACGAATAATGATGATGATGATGATGATGATACTTAAACTTAATTTATTCACTTTTAAACTTTTGGTGACAATTTACTGACCTAGTAACCTTTGACTTAGGTTGAGGACCTTTCGGACCGACTTACTACTAGCATACTTTTCATAGCGACTTTTACCACACATTCACTGTGAGTTATAGCTCCCTTATTACTTTAACTATTTTTGGGACTGAGAATACATGCGCTTTTTATGTTTTACATACTAGACACGAGTACTTAAACTTTATATATGTGTGGGTGACATAACGGCACAAAGATTCCCGTTAGCTCGGTAACGTTTAGTCATTGGTTTATGAACCGGTGAACGCGAATCTTAGATATGGATCCATAGGGTTTGACATCCCCACTCGGGCTAGTCGCGCTAGCATTCAACGGGTTTTTAATACTTCGTAAACTTACGCACTTGCCAGGTGTACTTTTAGGAGGTGATATATTACTTGTTAAGTTAGTTACCGGGTGTCCACGGATAAGCATATACTTTATCATACGGATTTGAGATATTGTTTTGAATACGAAATCTCGTGGTCTACATTACATTGTTGTTTACAATCAAACTATAGCTCACCAATATTCGTGTTGACCTTTTAAAGCATGTATTTCTCAGGTGCTTAGACGTTGTTGCTTCCGCTGTTAGACTTGCTGTTATAGTCTTGGTGTTATAGACTTGCTGTTACAGACTCGCTGTGTTAGACTTCCGCTGCATTGTTTAGAGATGTCTCAATCATGGAACTTTTACTTTGCATTCACAACATATGTTACATTTGAACAATGGTTTTGTAATGACCTTTGCGTCACGTACTTATGTTAATGCTTTCTATTCGTAGAAGCATATTATCCTTGTAAAACATTTGACGTTGGTAAAGACGTCATCTTTTGTAAAACATTTGACGTTGGTAAAGACATTACCTTTTCATGAATGCAAAAACTTGTTTTTAAACAGCATATAGTATTATACCGTGTAATGGACCTGTTGTTCATGATCCGTACACGATGGTTTTGTACGGGGCGTCACAAATACCACCTTGGGAAAATAACATTACATATCGTATTCAACTTATGAGCTACAACGTGCGACTCAAGAATAGCACACACACTTAGCTTATTAGAAGATACAACATCAATGACCTCGTTTTGTTTGGGGACACGATTAAGACCCCGAATATTTCATGATGCTAGGCTAAACATTGGAAACCTTTTTACCGGGTGTGCTTGCACCCTCAGATTTTTTATTTTCCATAAAGCTTCCAGTGTCGTTATCATCGAACTTAACATCACTCTCATCTTTTTGTTCCTCCCATTATCGGCCCCATTTTCCGTAACTTCGACTTCACCTTGTAATTTATCCAAAGCAGAAAAGGAATTCCCAACGTATAAATAGTCACTCGTTAGTTTACTAGGTCCCTCTGTTTGATTTTATTTTAGAGCATTTTCTCCAACAGTACCTTTCCCTTTTGTAACTTGCCTATACACTTGTTTTACTTTTTGTCTTCCCACATAAAATCCATCTTTCCCCTTCCCATGCACATTCTGACCATGTCCTTTAGATGGTTCTTTACTCACTTCTTGAAATCCTTCTTCATCAACCTTTTTCTTCTCTTCCATAATAGGGATATTATGAGGACATTGCGCATCCTTGTGACCAAAATCTTACATCCACCACATTTTGGAGGCTTCCATTCATAAGCCACTCTAACAGTATCCACCGTTCGATTACCACCTGTTAGAAATAAAAGGTATAAAGATTTATCTTTTGAAACAACCCAACCCGTATTCCATACGATAAATTTTTTTATTTTTATACAATATATATTTACGCGCCAATTAAATATGTAAACCATTCTACAAGTTCCATTTAAACGTACAACCATTTAAATGTTTACAAAAGGCACGAAAGCCATTAATTAAGTTTAATACAAGTTTGACCCACTACAAGGATAGTTTATAATCCAAACGACCTTGAGCATGGTTTGGGGCTAAACTACCCAAAACGTTAGGCCAACTTCAAAAGCTAACACCAAAAGCACCCCCGACAACATAAGCGGGAGACCACTAGTCCAAACGTATGCCCTTATCCTTGTCCAAGCCGGAACCTAAAAAATGGTAAACAACGAGAGGGTAAGCAAGGCTTAGTGAGTGCAACAATTATACATACGTATATATAACCTACTTACTTGCAAACACTTACCAAATCCGCATACATACTAGTTACCTAATTAGCATACCTTTCACATGTATAACGCTAAGTATCACGATAACAAGGCTAGTATAACAATAGCTTATAACACAACAATACAATATGCTAAAACACAAGTATAACGATGATGTTCACAACATCCGTAGTACTCAAGATCTCAAGGCTAGCCCAACGAATGGTATCATCAACACCGAACTTAAATCCCATTTGCCTATATTAATGTGGTATCGTCAACACCGAACTTTAAACCCACATATGAGGTATCGTCAACAACGAACTTTAAACCCTCATCAACGTCACTACAATAATCATATGGCATTGTCAACATCGAACTTTAATTCCATACGTATGAGGTATCGTCAACAACGAACTTTAAACCCTCATCAACAACACAAATATACACTAGGGTATGGTATCGTCAACATCGAACTTTAACCCATACCCCACAAGCAAATAAATCATATACATGCATATATAATTATTCCACTCACCTTAGCACTTCGGTGGTGATTTAAATGCTTCCGTATACCTCGAGCAAAGTACCTAATACATAGGTACACATTCAATACACAACTAATGGCATTTACCACATTACTTACACTTTGAGCATTTAATGACCCAAATCGCATTAAATGACTCAACCACGCCCAAAAACGTCCTTAAATGCCAAGACTCATATTGAATCGCTAAAGCTAGTGATTTAAAGTCTACTAACATTAACTAGCACAACCTAGGGTAATTCATACCCATCTCACCCAAACTAGGTCAACATTACCCATTTTGACTCATTTTAACACTTTGACTCACAAACTAGTCATACTTAGTTCATTAACTTTTTTCATCATCATTAACAAGTGTATTAGTGACAAAGAACCCATTTAACACTTTCAACTTCAAATCTTAAGTCCAAACCCTAGATTATAGTTACTTAGGGTTTCCTTTCATCAACACAACCCAAGTTCACCCATTTTAACCCCAAGTGGGTCACATAAGTTTCAAATGAACCAAAACCCTAGCATAACTAATTAAAACTCAAAATATAGAGTTAGAACTTATCGAGACTACCAACGCGTAGCTAGAGACGCAAGGAACAACTTTAATTCTTGCTCCAAAGATCAACCCTCAATCCTTCACTCTCAAATCTCACTTTTAATCCAAATGGGTTTTAAGTTTTGGGAGAGAAAATGGAGAGAAAAGAGATAAAGAAAATGAATTAAATGAATATGTGGTGGAGAGTTAATGTTCCCATCAGATCCACATGTCAATTTACCATTTTGCCCCTTAAAATCCCTTAAATTGAGCTAAGTCCGACACCAGTTCAGCAGAACTGTCGCGGCGCGGACTTAATCGTCGCGGCGCGATACATAAAGGGAAAATAGACCCTTCTTAAACCATTCCCTGATTCAGGTTTGCTTTATATGCCGCGGCGCGAACCCATTTGCCGCGGCGCGGCTTAAGGCTGCATCTGAACAGCTTGACCATCTTAAACAATTTTTGATGTTATTTAATTTGTACAATCCAAACCCGCTTCCTATAATCACCTAGCCTTCCACAATAGTCTCACAAGACTTAATGCTAACAAAACCCATGTTTAAACTTATATATATATATGCACACATTATCAAGTATACACACACACACACACACACAGATATATATATATATATATATATATATATATATATATATATATATATATATATATATATATATATATTCGTACATTTACGCATAAGCTTACGAGTTATGGACGTACAATTGATTAAGTAAGTACCTTTCGATATGTACGGGAAAACGGGGTGTTACAACTCTCCCCCACTTGAATCAGAGCACGTCCTCGCGATCTAAGCCGCATGACAAGAAGGAAGATAAACCAACACAAACTATTCGGGCTCCCAAGTAAACTCGGAACCCTTACTACGACGCCATTGAACTTTAAAAGTCCTAACCTCTTTATGTCTCAACCTTTTGACCTTCTCATCAAGTATGGCAATCGGTTCCTCGATATACTCTAACTTATTATTTAGCTCAATCTCGTCTAATGGCACCCAATATGATTCATCCGCAAGACACTTACGGAGGTGGGAAACATGAAATGTATTATGGATCCCCGTAAGCTCTTCGGGCAATTCCAAACGATACGCGACTTCACCAACACGTGCTAAAACCTTAAACGGCCCAATAAACCGAGGAGCTAACTTTCCTCGTTTCCGGAATCGAATAATACCTTTCCATGGCGAAACCTTAAGCATCACCATGTCACCTTTTTGAAATTCGATCGTTCGTCTACGTTTATCGGCATAAGATTTTTGCCTATCTTGAGCCTTTTTCAAATGCTCTCGAATCACATCAATCTTGCTATTCGTTTCTAAAACCAAATCAGTACTCCCGATTTCCTTTTGTCCCACTTCACCCCAACAAATCGGGGTTCGACACTTACGCCCATAAAGCATCTCATAAGGTGGCATCCCGATACTAGTATGATAACTATTATTGTACGAGAATTCCACCAAAGGTAAGTGCTCGTCCCAACTACTACCAAAATCGATAATGCACGCACGTAACATATCTTCCAAAGTTTGATTCGTACGTTCGGTTTGACCGTCCGTTTGAGGATGGTACGCCGTGCTTAATTTTAACTGTGTACCCATATCCTCATGAAACTTTTCCCAAAATCGAGATGTAAAATGAGTATCTCGATCCGAAACAATCGATATAGGAACACCGTGTCGAGAGATGACTTCCTTGATAAACAACTTAGCCAAAGTCTCCGACGATATCGCTTCCTTAATGGGAAGAAACAAAGCACTCTTCGTCAATCGATCAACTATAACCCAAATCGAATCAAATTGGGTTCTCGCCGTTTTAGGTAACTTCGTGATGAAATCCATGGTAATGTGCTCCCATTTCCATTTTGGGATTTCTAACGGTTGTAATTTACCATACGGCTTTTGGTGCTCGGCCTTAACTTGCAAACACGTGACGCATTGCTCAACATACTTCACAACATCACGTTTCATGCCCGGCCACCAATAATCTTTCCTTAAATCAAGATACATTTTCGTCGCGCCCGGATGAATGGAATATTTTGACTTATGTGCTTCATCGAGTAGCACTTGTCGGTAATCACCCATCTTAGGCACCCACACTCTTCCTCGAAAAGACAACAAACCACGCGAGCCCATAGTAATGAACTCCGATTGTCCCACAATTCGTTCTGCATGCTTGTTGTGAACGTAAGCCTCTATTTGAATCACACCGAGTTTTTCAAGAAAATCGTTAGTAATAATCATACGTAACAATCCCAATCGTAACGCCGGGTGATGACTCTTTCGACTTAACGCATCTGCGACCACATTCGCCTTGCCCGGATGATAAAGTATTTCACAATCATAATCTTTCACCACATCCATCCACCTACGTTGATGATAATTCAAATCTCGTTGATTAAAGAGGTGTTTCAAACTCTTATGATCCAAATAAATCGTATACTTGACACCATACAAGTAATGGCGCCAAATTTTCAACGCATGCACAACCGCAGCCAACTCGAGATCATGAGTCGGATATCTCGTCTCGTGTTCCTTTAATTGTCGAGAGGCATAAGCGATGACTTTACCTCTTTGCATTAGAACACACCCGAGTCCATTTAACGAAGCATCACAATAAACCGTCATGTCTTCCACTCCTTCCGGCAACACTAACACCGGAGCTTGACACAACTTCTCTTTTAACAGTTTAAAAGCAATTTCTTGCTCGTTCTCCCAATTAAACCTCGCATTCTTCCTCGTTAATTTCGTCAACGAAGAAGCGATCTTAGAAAAGTCTTGGATAAATCGACGATAATAACCAGCCAATCCGAGAAAACTTCGGATTTCCGTAGGCGTAGTCGGTTGTCTCCAACTCTTCACTGTCTCTATCTTCCCCGGATCTACTTGAATACCCTCCTTGTTCACAATATGACCAAGGAAATGAACTTCCCTTAGCCAAAATTCACATTTGGAAAACTTAGCATACAACTTCTCCTTTTGTAATGTCTTCAATACTTCACGCAATTGACGTTCATGTTCGTTCATACTCTTTGAATAAACAAGTATGTCGTCAATGAACACAATTACCGACTTGTCCAACATAGGTTGGAACACTCGATTCATAAGATCCATGAATGCTGCCGGTGCATTCGTAAGACTAAAAGGAATTACTACAAACTCAAAATGCCCATAACGCGTTCGAAAAGCCGTTTTCTCAATATCTTCCTCACAGACCCGCATTTGGTGATAGCCGGACCGTAGGTCGATCTTAGAGAAATACGTCGCACCTTGGAGTTGATCAAACAAATCGTCGATCCTAGGTAGTGGATAAAGATTCTTGATTGTCACTTTATTCAACTCCCTGTAGTCGATGCACATCCGCATACTACCATCCTTCTTTTTCACGAATAAAACCGGAGTGCCCCACGGCGAATCACTCGGTCGAATAAAACCCTTCTCGAGCAACTCTTGGGTTTGATTTAACAACTCTTGCATTTCCGTTGGTGCTAAACGATAAGGAGTTTTAGCAATGGGAGTAGCTCCCGGAACCAACTCAATGCGAAATTCAACTTGTCTTTCCGCCGGAACACCCGGTAACTCGTCCGGAAAAACGTCTTCGAATTCACTAACAACCGGAATTTCACGAATGGGTGGTGTCTCATCACGAGTATCAACAACATGGGCAAGAAAAGCCAAGCCACCACTAACAAGAAAACGACGTGCCCGTGCAAAAGAACATATCGGCACAAGTCTTCTTCGTCTATCGCCATGAATAATCAATTCTCCCCCACTTGGGGTCTTCACACGTATAAACTTTTCATGGCATGCAATATCGGCTCTATTTCGATCGAGCCAATCCATACCAACAACGATATCAAAATCGCCCAAAGTCATAGGGATGAGATCAATTTTAAAGTTTTCAGCACCAAAAACGAAATCACAATTCTTACACACATCAACCACTAGCACTGTCTTGCCATCCCATTTCGACTTCTACCGGATGACTTAACTTAGCTAACGGTCTATCAAGTTTAGGCACAACTTTTGGAAACACAAACGACAAATTTGCACCGCTATCAAAAAGAATCTTTGCCGGATTAGAATTAACCAAGAAGGTACCTGAGATAACTTCGTTGGATTGATTGGCTTCGTCGTTAGTCATCAAATAGTTTCGACCTCGAGCTGTACCCGCCGCCTTCCCTAGCCTTTTAACATTATCGTTGTTCAAATCGGGACACTCTGACTTTCGGTGTCCTTCTTTGTTGCAATTAAAACAAGTGAGCTTGTTTGTTGAATTTGGCTTCGGACAATCTCGAGCCATATGTCCACGTACCCCACAATTGTAGCAAGTAGGGACAAAGTTCCCAAAACCACCGGTAGCGCCCTTCTTCACACTATTGACACTTTCGGAACCCTTTTTGTTCTTGTTCTTTTTATTTGAAAAATTCGAATAACTCGAACCTTCAAACTTTCTTTTTGAAAAAGTGAAATCACTCTTCCTTGGAACCTCCGGTTCAAAACCCCGAGCCAACTCGAATAGCTCTTCAAAAGTCTTAGACATTCCCCGACTAATCTTACCCTTTAACTCATCGTTCAAGGTACGGTAGAAATCTTTCATTAGCTTGTGATCGTCACCAACATATTCCGGGCGAAAGCGAGTCTTTGCCAAAAAGGTAGACTTGAGAGTAACCAAGTCCATCGAACCTTGTTGCAAATGATGCAACTCGTCCCGGATTCTATCATGGTCGGAAGAAGTTCGGTATTCTTGGAAGAATTCCTTCTTAAACTCCTCCCATGTCAAGCTCATGCATTGCTCTTCACCATATAAATTGATTTTGTCGTCCCACCACAACTTGCCTTCTTCACGTAGCATGCTAGACCCATATCTCGTCTTCTTCTAAGGAGGACATTCCGCGGTACGGAAAGCTCCCTCGATATCGAAATTCCAACAAGTGCTTTTCAATGGATCCCTCACCCCATTAAACATCGGAGGTTGAGTATCCTTGAAATTTTTGTAGTGGAAGTCCCGCCTTCCACCCCCACCATTACCTTCACCCCCTTCGCCTCGAGGATAAATGCTTCTAGCCTCTAAAGCCTCCTCTATTGCGGCTTTCATTCGATCGTTGATCATTTCGGTCACTTGTCCATCGACCGACTCTTGGAAGACCTTTCGGACATCGTCAAGAAAATCCTTCTTTAACTTTTTAAAGATGGCCTCAACCTTGGCCGTGAGTTCAACATCCTCACTCGTACCACCGTTATCATTATCGTGTCCGTTTCTCGTCTTCATTCTATAAAACGGAAAAGATTAAACAAAGAACGAAAAGACATAACATGTAAGTATATACATGTACACCACACTACTCCATCTCGCTCGACAATCGTCGTACATTACTTGTTTGACACGAATTGCACCCGTAAAAACGGTAGCTAATCGTTGTTACGCGAGCACGTCGCATTAACTCGCTAGTACAACTTCCGTCTTGCTTGATGATTGCTAAACACAATACAAAACAATTAGCACAAGGTTAGTTCACATAAACCAAAGCACTAATAATTCCCGATTAGACCCAAAGTCCTACAAGTCCCGCATAAAGCGCTCACACAATAAAGCACAAGTCTAGGCACCTATCTCAAGTCGCCTAAATCCCTTAGACCATGCTCTGATACCACTTGAAACAACCCAACCCGTATTCCATACGATAAATTTTTTTATTTTTATACAATACATATTTACGCGCCAATTAAATATGTAAACCATTCTACAAGTTCCATTTAAACGTACAACCATTTAAATGTTTACAAAAGGCACGAAAGCCATTAATTAAGTTTAATACAAGTTTGACCCACTACAAGGATAGTTTATAAAACGACCTTGAGCATGGTTTGGGGCTAAACTACCCAAAACCTTAGGCCAACTTCAAAAGCTAACACCAAAAGCACCCCCGACAACATAAGCGGGAAACCACTAGTCCAAACGTATGCCCTTATCCTTGTCCAAGCCGGAACCTAAAAAATGGTAAACAACAAGAGGGTAAGCAAGGCTTAGTGAGTGCAACAATTATACATACGTATATATAACCTACTTACTTGCAAACACTTACCAAATCCGCATACATACTAGTTACCTAATTAGCATACCTTTCACATGTATAACGCTAAGTATCATGATAACAAGGCTAGTATAACAATAGCTTATAACACAACAATACAATATGCTAAAACACAAGTATAACGATGATGTTCACAACATCCGTAGTACTCAAGATCTCAAGGCTAGCCCAACGAATGGTATCGTCAACACCGAACTTTAAACCCACATATAAGGTATCATCAACAACGAACTTTAAACCCTCATCAACGTCACTACAATAATAGTATGGCATCGTCAACATCGAACTTTAATTCCATACGTATGAGGTATCGTCAACAACGAACTTTAAACCCTCATCAACAACACAAATATACACTAGGGTATGGTATCGTCAACATCGAACTTTAACCCATACCCCACAAGCAAATAAATCATATACATGCATATATAATTATTCCACTCACCTTAGCACTTCAGGTGGTGATTTAAATGCTTCCGTATACCTCGAGCAAAGTACCTAATACATAGGTACACATTCAATACACAACTAATGGCATTTACCACATTACTTACACTTTGAGCATTTAATGACCCAAATCGCATTAAATGACTCAACCACACCCAAAAACGTCCTTAAATGCCAAGACTCATATTGAATCGCTAAAGCTAGTGATTTAAAGTCTACTAACATTAACTAGCACAACCTAGGGTAATTCATACTCATCTCACCCAAACTAGGTCAACATTACCCATTTTGACTCATTTTAACACTTTGACTCACAAACTAGTCATACTTAGTTCAATAACTATTTTCATCATCATTAACAAGTGTATTAGTGACAAAGAACCCATTTAACACTTTCAACTTCAAATCTTAAGTCCAAACCCTAGATTATAGTTACTTAGGGTTTCCTTTCATTAACACAACCCAAGTTCACCCATTTTAACCCCAAGTGGGTCACATAAGTTTCAAATGAACCAAAACCCTAGCATAACTAATTAAAACTCGAAACATAGAGTTAGAACTTACCGAGACTACCAACGCGTAGCTAGAGACGCAAGGAACAACTTTAATTCTTGCTCCAAAGATCAACCCTCAATCCTTCACTCTCAAATCTCACTTTTAATCCAAATGGGTTTTAAGTTTTGGGAGAGAAAATGGAGAGAACAGAGATAAAGAAAATGAATTAAATGAATATGTGGTGGAGAGTTAATGCTCCCATCAGATCCACATGTCAATTTACCATTTTGCCCCTTAAAATCCCTTAAATTGAGCTAAGTCCGACACCAGTTCAGCAGAACTGTCGCGGCACGGATTTAATCGTCGCGGCGCGACACATAAAGGGAAAATAGACCATTCTTAAACCATTCCCTGATTCAGGTTTGCTTTATATGCCGCGGCGCGGCTTAAGGCTGCATCTGAACAGCTTGACCATCTTAAACAATTTTCGATGTTATTTAATTTGTACAATCCAAACCCGCTTCCTATAATCACCTAGCCTTCCACAATAGTCTCACAAGACTTGATGCTAACAAAACCCATGTTTAAACTTATATATATATATATATATATATGCACACATTATCAAGTATACATATATATATATATATATATATATATATATATATATATATATATATATATATATATATATATATATATATATATATATATATATATATATATATATATATATATATATTCGTACATTTACGCATAAGCTAACGAGTTATGGACGTACAATTGATTAAGTAAGTACCTTTCGATACGTAAGGGAAAACGGGGTGTTACATCTTTTGGGATCAGTTTCCATCATTTCCCATAGAGGATACAGCAACCTATAGCTCACAGTTTCCTTATTTTATTTTAGGCTCCTTGCCTTAGATAGATATAGCCGTTAGCACTTGTGTATAAATACATACACATTGTAACTTTGTAATTCATCAATTTCTAACAATTCAATAACAAAAGCTTTCATACAATTCATTTTCTTTTTCAATATGGCATCAGAGCTAGTTTATTGATCTTAGATCAAACTACACTTTTTTGCTTAAATCATTTGCCTTTTTTTTTTCAAACAAGCTACCATGTCAGAAGACGACAGCTATCAATCAACCAACCATAGTGATCTGGCTAGTCAATTGACCAGTTTCCTAAAAACCAATATGTTCCAGCAACCAAAACTTTCAGACACTTTGAAAATAAGTTTAAGCCTGAACACTTCTAATTATGCTTTGTGGTCAAGGATGATTAAGGTTGCCATTGGAGGAAAATCCAAGGCCCTCCTCAATCATCTTACAACTGATCTACCAGAAACTACAGATGAAAAATATGAGCAATGGGAGCAAGAAGACCTTATTGTAATCTCTTGGCTCATTCAAAATATTGAACCAAATCTAGCAAGCAATCTCACCGAATTCCAAACTGCAAAAATGTTGTGGGATGCACTGGTAACATCATACAGCTCTGGAAGGGACAAGCTGCAGACCTTCGATCTCCATGTAAGAGCAAATGAAATCAAACAATCAAGTAAGTCAATTGAAGATCTATGGATTAATTCGCAGGGTATATGGGGGGAAATTGAAAGAAGGGATCCAAATCCCATGAAATGCTCGATTGATATTGTCACTTATAACAAAATTAGATCCGAACAAAAACTTTTCCAATTTCTAAATGTTTTAGATCATAAACATGACAATATGAAACGAGAAATGCTTAGAATCGACCCATTACCTTCTGCTGAAGAAGCGTATGCTGCTGTTCGAAAAGAAAGTGCACACCAAAGCATATTTGGTGCTAAAATCGATGCTCCTTCCCACTCCAGCATCGCAACCGGACTTGTAGCTTCAAAACCAAAGGAATTCGATGGTTTTGGGTCGTTTCGAAAAACCAACGCCGGTCAGACTATTCACAGTCATCATCTCGGGATAAAGATCATCTCGAATGTAGCAAGTGTGGTATGAAATGACATACGAAAGAGCAGTGCTTCAAGGTGATCGGATACCCAGAGTGGTGGAACAACGGACACAAAAAGGGAAAGGCTGCAGTGGCGGCGGCTGCCGGAGGTAACCAATCGGTCAACAACTTCACCGCCACGGCTAGTGGTGGTTTCGGGTTGCTTACGGCTGAGCAACCTTCATCCTCAACTGATGAAGGTAAAATCGATCTAGGGTTTTTTATCCCCAATTCAGGTACAATTGTTCCTATTACACCCCCCCCCCCCCTTCATAATCCAGATGTTTATAAAGACCCCCTTAATATTGACATTAATAATAATAATAATAATAATAATAATAATAATAATAATAATAATAATAATAATAATAATAATAATAATAATAATAATAATAATAATAATAATAATAATAATAATAATAATAATAATAATAGTAATAATAATAATAATAATAATAATAATAATAATAATAATAATAATAATATTATTTTTTTTGAAAACTAAAACCTTTTTTAAAAGTAAATCAACAAATGATAATAAATCCTTTTTAAATAATGATTTTTATACAAAAATAAATTTTCACATGTAAATTGTGTTTCAAATAAACCCAAAAATGGAGAATGGATCGTTGATTGCGGTGCAACGGACACCATGACTTTTGATAAAAATGATATTTGTTTAAAATCGAAACCAAACAAAAATAAGATTAAAACCGCAAACGGTGGGGTTATTCAAGTTAAAGGAGGGTACAGTTTCCATCATTTCCCATATAGGATACAACTCAATCACAGCAACCTACAGCTCACAGTTTCTTTATTTTGTTTTAGGCTCCTTGCCTTAGATAGATATAGCCGTTAGCACTTGTGTATAAATACATACACATTGTAACTTTGTAATTCATCAATTTCTAACAATTCAATAACACAAGCTTTCATACAATTCATTTTCTTTTTCAATACCACCATCTAAGCTCGGTGTTGCAACTCTTAGAGCCTTATTAAGATCAACATCTGACGAAACCTCAATCATAGCGTGTGCATAGTTAGGCCTACCCCAAGATTCTACACACATAGTGCTCGTGTAAGAATTTAACATCATAGGACAACCAATCTTTGAAGCAATTGCACTTAATCCATCCTCAGTGAACACGGCCAGCAGTATGTCATACAATTTCACCCATACCGGAACCTTTTGATCGGTTCTCCTTCGTCAAAGATGCATCCGGTGACCACTTGTTTAAAATTATTGGCATCGTACGAATAATCCAAGGACCATTTTCCAAGACATCCTTAACTCCTTTTTCTGAATCAAAGTGAAAAAAGAAGAAACCTTTATCATTCATCATGATCTTGTCAAGGCCATACTTACTCCATACGTTCGTAACATAATTCTTCACCACCGGGTAAGCAACCATTTTTCCAAGAAAGTACCCGTACAGTTTATTATTATATCTTTTAGATGCCTCACGTATTGACGACAATGGTATCACAACATCAATGTCATCATCACCTCGACCACAGATTCATAAACTCTAAAGTTTACCTGTTGAGCTCTGATACCAGTTGTAAGGATATTAGGACCCAAAACAACGCAAGTGATTCAACAAGATCACTCACCGATAGTAATTCTACAAGATTACTAACCCACTTAATGAACGAAAGATTATAAATGCAAGAAATGTAAATCGACACAAGAGATAACGTGGTTATATGCAATCGTTATGATTGCTTTAGTCCACGGACCAACTAGAGAATGTATTTACTGAATATTTTGGGTTGACGAAGGTTGGGTTTGTTCAAAGTCTCCAAGTGGGAGATTTTTGGAGATATGGAGAACTTTAAACAATTAGAGGGAAGATTTCAGGAAACTCACACGAAGCTTCCACAAAGTTGTTAGGAAACTCACATGTAGCTTCTACGAAGTTGTTAGGAAACTCACATGTAGCTTCCACTAAGTAGTGAGGAAATTCACATGTAGCTTCCACGAAGCTGTCAGGAAACTCACATGTAGCCTCCATGAAGCTGTCAGGAAACTCACATGAAGCTTCAAGGAATTGTTTTTAGCTTACTCCTTAAATCATTCTATAAATAGACCCTCTTGTAACTCATTGTAACACACCACAAATATTCAGTAAATACATTCTCTAGTTGGTCCGTGGACTAAAGCAATCACAACGATTGCATATAACCACGTTATCTCTTGTGTCGATTTACATTTCTTGCATTTATAATCTTTCGTTCATTAAGTGAGTTAGTAATCTTGTAGAATTACTATCGATGAGTGATCTTGTTGAATCACTTGCGTTATTTTGGGTCCTAATATCCTTACAATCTGGACATTCCGTATGCCTCATAAGAAGGTTTAGGGTTTTCCTCTTCAACTAACTTGTTTTCCATTGCCTTATTCCCCTCACGTTCTCCACCAGTTTAATCAGAACATGTAGCCGAACATGATACTCTAGGAACCTGATCATCATCATCATTATCAGTTTCAGAAGTACCATGTATACTTACGTTGTGATCATGCTCCTGACTATCCTTATTTATTTTTTATTGAGTATCGATTGTTTCTGGAACAACATCCGATCTAACATCCTTCGTTTCCCCATCTGCCGGAATTGAGACCTTTTTGATATAGCATCATCATCGCTACTCTCGTTTGTTTCCTCTTTTCCAATCGTACAGCTTCGCAAAACCCTCGATTGTGTTTGCGGGGCCTTCTTTAACTTGCCCGCGGAACTCTTACCCATCACCAGACACCAACGAAATCAATCCAGAAGCGAGAATAATCGTCAAAGAACGTCATGTTAGTGAACTTTAAATAAGGAAACTAAGTCACAAATTTAGAAATCATAAATTTTAGATACGTTGACGTTATAGATGACAACGAAGTACTTCACAATCTCTAACAGCACAAGGAGTCATGACCAACGGTTTCAGTGTCCATCTGTACTGAGAGAAAAATGAAGGTGTCGTTCAGTGTTCATTATAATTATTCTATTTATTTTAATACTTTAGTTTAATTTAATTTATTTTATTTGAGAACAACAAGTTTTTGCGTAGTCGCGCGCTACGCCAACGGACCCTTTATTTTTTACATATAACATAATTAGTCAGCTTTCTTTGTAAACAACTTATTCTATAAATTAAATACTTAAACGTTAATGACCCTAACAAAATCAAAGAGAAAATATATTTCAAATCAATTATTAAATTAGTTAGATTAAAATCAATATAATTTGAATATTCTTATTATTTTATAGTGAAGTGTTGAGTGGAAAGAAATTGTAAAGAAAAAGAGGGAAAAAAAGTGAAATAAAAGTTTTTAAATTAAATAGTAGGAAAAAGTGGACAAGAAAAAATTAAAAGAATGCATATAAATATTGTAATAATGTTAGATAAAAAAAATGAGTTTAAAAATAAAAGAATGAGAGTTGGAGGATTGAATTCAAAATAAAAACATTAAGGAGTGCATTATGAAGAAAAAAAATGGGAGGGATTAATGGGTAAAAAAATTAGAAAGCACGCAACCTTAATTAAAATCAATATAATTTGAATATTATTATTATTTTATAGTGAAGTATTGAGCGGAAAAAATTTGTAAAAAAAAAAGAGAAAAAATGAAGTGATATAAAAGTTTTTAAATTAAATAGTAGAAAAAAGTGGTCGATAAAAAATAAAAAAATACATATAAATATTGTAAGAAATGTTAGATAAAAAAGAAATTTAAAAATAAATGAATGAGAGTTAAAAGATTAATTTAAAATAAAGACATTAAGGGGTGCATTATGAAGGGAAAAAATGGGAGGGATTAGTGGGTAAAACAATGGGAAAAGAAATAAAGGGGTTATGCAAAAATTCAACCCATAACCATTGGATTAATAGTGAGCGCGTTTAACCACTACACCACTCTTACATTTGTTTCATAATCACAATAATAATATTTTACTTCTAAAAAACGCTTGAATAAATTGAATTTCAATTGAAATTTACTGTTCATTAGTTTCTACTTGAATTGAACAAGTTTTGGGATCAGTCGCACGGTGCAGCGGGGAACTCCCTTTTTTTATAAAAATGTATCTTCGTTTTCGTTTTTTTTCTTTTTAATTATATACTAACTTTCAAATATATATATATATATATATATATATATATATATATATATATATATATATATATATATATATATATATATATATATATATGCGTAACATAACGTTGGTAAATCAATAAAAAAAATTGTTAAAAAATTGTATAAAAGGAACAAAAATGTAAAAAGGGAGGAAAAATGAAAACAAGTTGTTAAAAAATATAAAAAGTTGTTAAAAATAAAAAATATGAAGGGTTAAAGTTGGTCAAAAGATGACGGGGGGGTTGAAACTGAAAAAATGTCGTGGACTTAAACCTAGAAAAAGAAAACTGGTCAAGGACTTAAACTGGAGAACAAAAAAGTAGAGGGGGAGAAGTATTACTCAAATAATGGATAAAAAGGGAGATAACGGAGACAAGATTCGAACCTGGATTATTTGGGATGCTAAGCAAAGGGACAATCATTAGGCTGTAGATTCCATTAATTAATGTAGAACCTGAATTAATTATTTAACTGTTAACACTATCGATTTTGACAAAAGTCAAAATTGAAGGCTGCAATTGAAAGTTATTGTTCAAATGTTTTCAAATGAATATAGTTATATATATATATATATAATATATATATATATATATATATATATAGAGAGAGAGAGAGAGAGAGAGAGAGAAATAAATGGAGGGGATTAATCAATAAAAAAAATAGAAAGAAGATAAAGAGTTGCAAGAATTGAACCCATGACCATTAATGGTAAGCACGCTTAATCACTACACTACTCTTACATTTGTTTCATAATCACAAAATTCAATATTTAACTTTTAAAACAATCGGTTGTTCAAATTGAATTTCAATTAAAATTTACCGTTTATTAGTTTCTAATTGAATATATATATATATATATATATATATATATATATATATATATATATATATATATATATATATATATATATATATATATATATATATATATATATATATATATATATATATATGTATATATATTATTTTGAATAAACAAATTAAAGTTAAAAAAGTTACATTAATATAAAAAAAACAAAGTCATATTAAATAAACTAAAATTCTTAAGTTAACTAAAATTTATAAAAATAGCATTTATTCTCGAATAGACCACAAATGCCCAACTAAATTAAATAGTAATCATTTGTGCATTTCTCGATCACGTAGTTCCTTATTTCTTCGATCGTACGTTGAGCACTTATCGAACCAAGTGCGCTACATATTTTGAACTTGTTCATACATTTTCTCATTCTCCGATATGTTATAACCGTTATCTTCAATAATTATATTGTGTTCTTAGTGATACTTGTGATTTTCGTGAATCATGTACTTAGTGGCTCTTGGCTAGGACAATGTATTAAGTGGGTGATAGTGTGTCTTAGTGGTTATTAGTAGTAGCAAATGTTCTTAGGTGTTGTTTGTTTTTTCCATTGCAGACCTTATTATATCTTATGTCTGCGGGCGGGCAGACATTTTCAATTAAGACCGTTTGTTTTTCCGAAGACATAAGACAAATAAGATCTTAAAATGTCTTCAATCTTGCAGCTATAAATCATTGCTTCCAAAATTAGAAGACATTATCTTCTTTTCCAACATTCATAGTTACATTTTTTTTTTTACTTTATCTTCTCTTCCATTCCTTCACCACCAACCTACCCTCCTCCATCTCCACCCTCCGACGGCACCACCACCAGCGGCGACATCCTCTGACGGCACCACCAGTGGCGGCATCCTCCGACGACACCACCAGCTGCGGCATCCTCCGACGGCACCACCACCATCGGCGGCACCATCCGGCGGCACCAGCAGCAGCGACGGCACTACCTCCAACTGCAACACTCGTGGTTGTACTCCAAATTTTCAATTTGTTATTGGATTTGATTTCTTGCTTGAGATAACATCTTTATATGTGGGCATAATTGTTGTAACCATCTCTATTTACAATCTGATTACATCTTTTACACAATTTATTATTTGGGTTTACATACAAAGTATGTGGTATGTGGGTGTACTTGGTTTTGGTTTGAGATCTACTTTGACAAATCAATGAATGATGTTTAAGCTTGAGATTTTCTGTAATTAGCGATTTTCTTTATTTATGTTTAGAGACTGTTGTTGATGAATATTGCAAATAAGAAGAAAATATGATATATGATGTTTTATAATTTCTTCATTTATGATTAGCACACTGTCCTTTTTATTGCTTAAGTCGAAGAAAATTTTTATTACTTTTTAGTTCAATAGAATTTATATTCTTAGATAAAAACTGAAAATTATAATAATTTGGGATATTATATTGTATTTAGCAGACATAAAAAAACAAACAGTCTTCAATGTTCAGCTTACAGACCTTCATATCACATCTTCTCTACAGACGTGGTTCGCAGACTTCAGACAAAAACGTCTTAAAAAACAAACAACACCTTAGTGTATTTTATGTGATCTATGTGAATCACTTTTATTCTCTCTTATGGATTCAAGAGAGGATTAAGGAAGATTGGTCAACATTTCTATACTACTATAAATTGCTATATTTTGTATCTTTTTTCTTTCACTCTATTTACATAAATTTTAAAAAGATTACACTAAAATTAAAAGCATTACCACCATTAAGCATTAACGTTAACAGCATTTTTTAATTTAATTTATCAATTGATGGAATGAGTAATCCCTTTGGTCCAATTTATTTTTTCATTTTTATTATTATTTTTTTTGTGATAAAACTAAAAGTTAAATAGAAGGTGAGATCATAAAAAAAAATGAATTCGCTGAAATTACAAAACTTGGCCAGTGTTTAAACTAACACTACCTATGCAAAGAAATTGAGATTTCAAAGGCCTACCAAATGCAACTACCAAACTATTACAACTGAATGAGTAACAGCTTTTTTTTTGGTCCAATTGATTGAATGAGTAACTACAACTTTTTTTCTCTTTTATTAATTGATAGTACACTAATTAGACCATCATCATCGCGAACGTGTTGACGTGTTGATGGGTAAATGTGAGATGCTTGATAAGTGTGCTGGCAAACTGGTAAATAATGGGTAGCGTGCTGTGTGGCGTATTGATAGATATAGGTAAGGTATTTTTTTTTATTTTAACTTTTTCATTTTCTTATTCTATAAAATGATTTTACGGAGTAGTTTTTATGCTATTTAATTTAATTAGTTACTATATTATTATTTTGTAATTATAATAACAAATTAATTTAATAAAACACACAACTAAAAATTAATAATACGATTACAATAATTAAAAAGTCATAAAAATAAAGATTTCAATAAAAAGTCATAAAAATAAATAAAATTGGTGTGGCGGAAATTTGGTGGAAGATTTCATATATGTACGGCTAAGTCTACACGAAGTTGATTACGCACATCTATGTCGCGTATTTCTCTATCTCGTGTTGCACTATCACTATTTTGATTCCTAACAAAAGCAGGTTGGTAATTTGCATCTCTTAGATACTCTTCATCGAGTCAAGTTATAGCAAAACCGTTATCCTCTTGAATCATATTGTGCAATAGTATACAAGCGTATAAGATGTGGGACATTTTTTTTCTTTCCAAGCTCGTCCAGGCGCACATAATATATTGATTCTACCTTGAAGAACACCGAATGTGCGCTCGACATCATGTCATGCACTTTCTTGAAACCGTGCAAAAACTTTGCATGTGACTCGTCAGTTGGGGATGGAAATACTTTAATAAGTGTAGCCCGATCCGGGTAAATACCATCAGCGAGATAATGACCATTTGTGTAATCACGACCATTTACGGTCAATGGTGCATGTGGAGCTGTATCGTTCTTAATAGAATTAAACAATGGTGATCAGTTTAACACATTGATATCATTGTTGGAACCTGATACACAAAAATAGGCGTGTCATATCCACATATCATACGAAGCTACAGCTTAGACTATAAGAGACGGTTTTTTTTATGACCACTTGTGTATTGACCTTGCCATGCAATAGGACAATTCTTCCATTCCCAGTGCATGCAATCGATGCTTCCAAGCAACCCCATAAAACCATGTTTTGCTTCGTTCGATGCATATAATCGCTGAATATCGTGTGCCATTGGTTTTCGTGGATACTCTCTTTGATACAAATTAGTAACACACAAACAAAAGTTGTCTAAACTCGTTAATGATGTTTGCTCACTCATATGCAAATATTCGTCAAACATATTACCCAGTATACTGTAGGCCAATTAGCGCAACACATATGTGCACTTTTGATTTATATTAAAACTTTGACGACCAATAGCGTTGGTTTATTGTTTCAAAAATTCAAAGTGCACAGGCGAAGGATTAAGAGAGCATTCGGATATACCATCGCACGGGCGAAGGATTAAGAGAGCATTCGGATATACCATGTATGATATGTAGGAATAATTGTGATCGCAGTCGAAAACGTCTTTTAAATTTATGAGCAGGAAACGTAGGATCATCGCCAAAATAGTATTTCCATAGACGTTGTGCCGCACCTTCGCGATCCCTATGAAGATACGATCAGGGTGCTCGTGGAGGTCTCTCACTTGGGCCTTCATCGGCTTCTCGGTCTAGCTCTTCGACGTACGAATGCATAATATTTAATAATAATTCGTCGTGCGACGAATGATCTACAAAAGTTAAATAAGCATCCATATTTGATTTTTTGTTAGAAATTGGAAGAGTTATAAAAAATTGAGTGAAACAGAGACATGAGAGTTGAAATTGTATAAAAATTGTGTATAGTTGTGTAATATTTATGTAAAAAATAGTTTATTAAATATTATTTATTTAATTATTAATTATTTCTAACGTGTATATATATATATATATATATATATATATATATATATATATATATATATGTGTGTGTGTGTGTGTGTGTGTGTGTGTGTGTGTGTGTGTGTGTATTCGTTGATTTTGTGACCAACCCCAATCAGCCACTTTCGAACACGCTACGCTTTTTGCCGTGCCACCTTCCAACACGTTGGAGCTGAAGACCCACCAGCACGCCGTATTAATGGCATGTTGGTACATGCTGGTCCAAAATCTGCTGCAACACGCAACATTAGTGATGTTCTTATTTGTGAGGCATTTATGGACACGTTCTTACACCCAGTACATTGTTTTTAAGAAATAATTCTGCCTAAACAACTTATTACGTTATTTTTTCTAATTTTGAGGTACTAACTACATGTCACCGTTAGAGCATTCCTAATAGCCTAATCTTGTGACCGCCAATGCTCATGCTAATTATTGGTTTCAATGGAGTGAAATGTCAATCATTAGCCAATCTCCACGTGTGATGCTTTTTATGGTTATTTGGCATTTTTCATCACGAGAAATGTGAAGAAATTTGCACTCAAAAGCAACACTGAATGGTCAATAATAATAATTTAAAAATATTAAATTTAATAATAAAATAATAAAGTGAGCTCATGTGATAGTATATCATAGTCGAGAATGAATTTTAACGAGTTAGTGATGAAAAGAAAATAAAAAGTAAATAGTGATTCAACGCTGATGTGACATTGTGTTAATGTATAGAAATGTGTTATGAATGAGAATGTCCATGGTAAACTAGTTTCAACCATAGATATTCAATCACAAATAATTTAGCCATCTAAGGGGACTCTTAACCATGACATAACGTCATGGGATCACTGACTGCCACATCAGCGCCACATCAGCGCCACATCAGCATTTACTTTTTAATGGTGTATCCTATCCTATACACGCATAAAGGCATAATATTCGCATAAAATTAACATCAGGAACACTGGGAACAACAGTTCTGTGAAACTTTCCGTCCAGCATTCTCCGCTGTGCAGGCTGCTTCCGTCATGCGTAAGCCCTGAAGGCCGCCTAACGCTTAAGCCCTGACCGGAGAGCGTCACATCCAGCGTAAATATCGGATCACGAATAACAGAATGCAGCATCATCTGACACGTGTCCCCGTGTACTCCGGTGGATCTATCACTATAAATAGACCCCTTGGGTCGTCATTTTACACATTCAGACACTCTGATAACTTGTGAGCAGAGATTTCACCTTTCTCTCTCACATAGTATTTTCTCTCACTAGAAGTCATCCGGCTAGTAGCTCTACGCTCTGCAGACTAAGGTTGATTAAGCTACCCCACAGGTTTCTATACCTGTGTACCGGGTCTGCAGGGATTATTTCCCGTGGGTAAACATCAATCGACAACATTCCCCCACTTTTAGCTAGATACTTCTAGTATTTGTGCTGACACACTAAGCCTTACCTCATAAAGAAATAGGTGTCAACAATGGCGCCATCCGTTATCAAAACGAATCACCTCACCGATACTGACGATGAAAGCAAGGATAAAGAATTGGTACCCATAGGTGTAGGAATGATACATCCATGGAAAGCTGGACAACGGAGGAAGGCAGAGGTGTTAGAAGATTGGAAAGAACAATTAATATCATTTCCTTCTATGTTTAACACAAATCCATCCGATAATCCAGTGGTTATAGAAGCACGAGTTGCTAATTGCATAATAGGCAATGTCTATACTGACACAGGAGCTGTAGCAGACATTATGTATGAACATTGCTTCATACAGCTTCCTAAACATGTACAAGAAACAATGAAGGAAACATATGTGCCGTTAGCAAGCTTTACAAGTGAACCGTCCTTGTCTGAAGGAAGTATTCTTCTTGAAGTAGTTTTGGGCAAGCCACCCCTTAAACGTACGACCAACATAGAGTTTCTGGTGGTAAAAGCAAATTCACAATACAATATCATTTTGGGAAGAACTGCCTTAATGACGTTTGAGGCTGTGACGTCAACCGTGCATGGCATGATGAAATTTCCCACGCTTGGCGAAATAGCAACGCTATACGCAGAACGAAAAAAATTAATTGAGTGTTCTCAAGTAACAAAAACAACAATTAAGCCAATCATACATGATGATGGGTCAATCTCGCCAAATCCACAATTTCCAGATCAAAAGGTCATAATTGGGCACACGTTATCTACGGAATGTAAGGAAAGATTATACAACATTTTGGCAATGAATTTAGAAGTCTTTGCATGGAAACCGTCTGATATGACTGGTGTTCCAAGGGAAGTTGCAGAACATAGGTTAAATGTGAATCCTAATATACATCCTGCTTGTTAAAAGAAGCGAGGCATGGCGCCAAAAAGAATCAAATTCCTCCATGATGAGGTACGAAGTTTGGTGGATGCTGGAATCTTGCAAGAGGTCAAATATCAGACGTGGGTGGAAAATTCGGTCATGGTAAGGAAGCTGGACAACTCATGGTGGATGTGTGTAGATTTCACAGATATCAATAAAGCATGTCCAAAGGATAATTATCCCTTACCTGAAATAGATTGAAAGGTTGAGTCATTGGCAGGGTATCGATTTAAATGTTTTTTAGATGCAGCTAAGGGTTATCATCAAATACCTATGGCCTTAAAAGATGAAGACAAAACAGCTTTTCACACGACGTAAGGCATATTTTGTTACAAGAAAATGTCTTTTGGTTTGAAGAACGCAGGAGCAACATATCAAAGACTTATTGATATGGCATTCAAAGATCAGATTGGGCGAAACGTTGAGGCTTATGTGGATGATATCGTTATAAAAAGTCATACTGAAGAAAAAATGTTGCGAGATATGCAAGAGACTTTTGCGTCTCTGCGAAAAATCAATATGAAGTTAAATCCTAAGAAGTGTACGTTTGGCGTGGAAGAAGGAAAATTTTTAGGTCATATTGTTACAGAACAAGGTATTAAAGCTAATCCTAAGAAAATTCAAGCAATTGAAGAAATGACATCGCCGGCCAGCAAAAAAGACGTTCAAAGGTTAAATGGATGTTTAGCAGCATTAACAAGATTTTTATCCAAAGCAGCTGAAAAGTCGCTTCCATTCATGAAGGTGTTAAAAAGTTGTCTAAATAAAAAAGATTTTGTTTGGACGGCGGAAGCTGAAGGTGCATTCCAAGAAGTCAAGCAATTGTTGAAAACATTACCTACGTTGACAGCGCCAATAGAAGGAGAAACTTTGATTTTGTATTTAGCTGTCTCAAAAGAAGTAATTAATTCTGTTTTAATTGCAGAACGGAATGGCGTACAAATGCCTATATATTTTCTGAGCAAAGTATTACAGCTCAGTGAAACAAATTATCCACCAATTCATCGCATAGTTTATGCACTTGTGCATACTGCACGACGTTTACGAAGGTATTTTCAAGGTCATCCTATTTTGGTGTTAACAGATCAACCGTTGAAGCAAATACTCCGGCGTCCAGAGTCATCTGGCCGTCTAGCGAAATGGGCCATCGAGTTGGGCGAATATGAAATTAATTTTGCTCTCAGAAATGCGGTTAAAGGACAAATATTGGCAGATTTTCTTCTGGAAACAAATGAAAAATTGGAATATGATAATAAAATGTTTGGGAATTGCACACTGATGGGGCCTCAAGTGAAGAAGGAATAGGTGCAGGATTGGTTCTAGCAAGTCCAGATGGGGAAGAGTATACTTATGCATTGAAATTCTGTTTTTATACGTCTAACAATGAAGCAGAGTATGAGGCATTACTCTCCGGCTTACGCATAGCAGTAGAAATGGGCATAACAAACCTAAGGGCATATGTTGATTCTCAAATCGTGGCTCAGCAAGTTAATGGAACGTTTGATTCAAGAGATGCATCAATGAGGCAGTATGTAAAATTGGTAAAAGCAATTTCAATGAAATTTGATAACCTAGAGGTCGTGCAAATCCCTCGAAATAAGAACAAGAAGGCTGATGTGTTAAGCAAATTAGCTACTTTAACCTTTGAGCATTTGCACAAGCGAGTGTTAGTTGAGGAACTTAAGGAAAAATCAATACATGAAAAACCAATTGTGGCTATAGTTGAAAATGCTAAGGAAACTTGGATGACTCCATATTTGCAGTATTTACACGACGGAGGACTACCCATCGACAAGACGGAAGCCAGAAGGATAAAAGTGACGGCCCCAATGTATGAAGTAGTTAATGGTACTCTTTATCGGAAGTCTTACAATGGTCCGTTGTTAAGATGTTTAACCAGTGATGAAGCATTGAAAGTAGTCAAGGAAATGCATGAAGGAGTTTGTTCTCAACACTCCGGCTTCCATACTGTGGCATCACGGATTATGCGACAAGGATATTTTTGGCCTTCCCTCTATCGGGATGTTGCAGAGATTATAAAAACATGTGAAAACTGTCAGAGGCATTGGACCATTCAGCGTCTTCTAAAGTATGACTTGATACCAGTATCATCCGCTTGGCCGTTCTGCAAATGGGCGATTGATATTGTGGAACCATTCAATAGAAGCACTGGTAATGCTAAATTCTTGGTGGTAGCAATTGATTTTTTCACAAAATGGGGTGAAGCAAAGGCTTTAGCAAAGATTACAAGAGAAAATGTCAAAAAGTTTGTCTGCCATGATATCGTGTGCCGTTATGGGGTCCCAAATGAAATAGTATGTGACAATGGCAAGAAATTTGCAGAGAATCCATTTCGAAGTTGGTGTGAAGAGCTAGGAATAAAGAAAAATTTTACATCTGTTGCTCATCCTCAAGTGAATGGGCAAGTGGAGGTTACTAACAAAGAAATTGTTGCTGGCATTAAGGCACGTCTGGGATTAAGTAAAACCGGTTTGGTGGATGAACTGCCAAATGTACTATGGGCACACTGGACAACTCCAAAGCGGAGCACGGGAGAAACACCTTTCAGTTTAGTATATGGTACAGAAGCAGTGATACCAGCCAAAATATGTGTTCCAACACAACGCATTATGGCATTTGATATTGAAGCCAATTCTGAAGCATTGAGGGAAAATCTTAACTTGTTGGAGGAAAGAAGGTTGATGGTAAAATATTACAACAAAAAAGTGAAGCATACACAATTTGAAGTTGGTGATTTGGTGTTACGAGATAATGAAGCAAGCAGGCAACTTAAATTTGGAAAACTGGCACCAAAATGGGAAGGACCTTATAAGGTCGCAAAAGTAAATCAGAACGGGTCATACATGCTTGCTGCGCCATCCGGCGAGCAATATGAAAGAGCTTGGAATGCAATGAATTTAAAGAAATTTTATGCCTAGTGATATATTCATGGACAGCGTGATCACCTGTCAAATGCATGAGATATAGTCATAAATGTAAAAATTTATTTTTTAATAAGAATAACAGCAATTATTCTTATGGTAATATCTTTCATAAATTTTATCCGGCCAAGGATTTTTTAGCCCAGGTGTTACATAGCTGTGTGTCATCCCTACCCGCAGAAGAAAGATAACCATTTGGTGGTAGAAGTGCAATCATACTCAAAATGGTTGTATCGATGGTGAGACATGTAGAACTCACTAAAGCATCGAAGCTTTAAAACGAATCTACAAAGTCATGACACAACACTTATACACAAAAATACAAAGCAAAACGGATAATGGACTATGACGTCCTACAAACCATTTGAAGGGAAAGATAATTCGCAACTTTTCCTCATAAATCTCATGACGGAAAGCGTATAACGGAAATTATAATTTCAGTATTAGAAGGCATAGTGGTTGCAAAGTAAAATATCAATACCTTGTACATTTTTAACTCAGAATGTGTTAATAAACTAAGGCAACTTCATAGCAATTACAGCAAATATAATATTAAAAGTTATACAAGGCATATATACATGAAAGCATAATATTTCATTCATTTTGAGGGGTATAATTTAATACATCATCAATGGTTACATTTGGATTTTTACAAAGACTTTCAAGATCAGAAAATTTCATATTTTCTATTAAAGCATCGGCTGCATTAGCTTCTATGACAGCATTTTCATTGATCTTTGATGTAATTACTTTAGGCAGTGGATTTGGAAGGTCTGGTAGTTTTCTCTTCATAAAATTGAAAAAACTCAACCGTTCAGCAGATTTAGCAAGGCGGACAAATTCACGAATCCTGTGAGATAATGCTTGACAGTTAAAAATACGATTCACAAGAGCAGGAATCCCAGCAATCACACGTTTTTCATTCTCTTCTTTAGCTTTAAGTTGTTCTGTCAGAACATTATTCTCCTTTACTAGTTCCTCAATCCTGCTCAAGTGTTATCTTTCTCTGAGAGATAATTCCTTCACTTGTTTATTAAATTCTCCCCTCTGAGTGCTGCAGTTCAAAAAATTTCTCTTCATCGTTTCATAATCCCTCTTTAAGGATGTAGCCACTTGTTCCAGCTGAGTTATTTTCTCCTTTTCAGCGGAAAGTTTCTCATTCGTGGTAATTTCATTGTTCTCAAATTCGGATAAGCGTTGAAGGTCCTTTAGCCCAGAAGCAATATTGAGGATAATACTTTGCGCTTTAACCTTCTTAGCATCTGCATCAGATAGGTTACTGAAAAATTGGAATAGTGATGGACATACTGTAACATCCCGCATTTTTTCGTTAAATTATTTTAACGCCCGTCTTTTTATTTTAATAATATCCTTCGTAACTAAATTCGTATCCTCCGTTAGCTAACATTCTTAATATTTTTCCGTTATTGGATTTTAACATCCTCCGTTAATACGCGTTTTAAAATATTCCCTTTAGGTAATTCCCGCACCCGACTACAAACGCGAGGGACTAATCTCGCCACTCGGGCAAACTTGGCTAACTAGTAACCCACCATCCACCACCAACATCCCATTTCTCTCTATCTCTTTTTCTTACTTCCCTTTTTATGCTCTCAAAACCTTCAAACACAAAATCATCATCCAAATTCGATTTAGGGAGCTAGCAACAAAATAAATTACATATTCGTGATCCTCTCTTCATCCTCTTCATTTTGGTACCAACTTCATCTCGTTTGGGTAACATTTCTAAAACTCTAGATTTCTCTAAATTCGTGTTTTTGACTTGAAATGATGTTAGTTAGTGTCTATGGCTCATTGTGATGTCGTGTATGTAATTTGTATGCTCGATCTTGTTATTTGGTGTAACTAGCATGAACACTTGAAATGGGTTAGTTTAATCTTTGATTTTGATTGATTAAATGTTGTTAGATGTTAAACCCATTGTGTTAAAAGTGTTACTAGCATCGTTAGTTTCGTTTTGGTATGTTGGATGATATGAAAACCTTGCGTTAACATGATTATTGATTTTGTGATTCTTAATTAGGGTTTGATGAACCTTAAAATGAACTTTTGATGCATTGAATGCTTGTTAATGTTGTTAGTAAGTGTTTAGTTGCAATGTACGTTTAATTACCTTCGAAACGGCATATCATATGTGTAGATTGGACTACCGAATCATGAAATGAAGTTGTGAACTTGAAACTTGGAAAACGAACTCTAAATGATCACTTGACAAGAATTCGGTTATTGTAAATGATAAACTCGATTGATGATTTGTGGTTAGTTGTATCCTTTGTCAAAATACTTCTCGATGATATAGGATACATGTTTTGATTGTTTGCGGGTCATAAATTGGGATTGTTTGAGTTTTGGTTCGTGCATTTCTTTGTTGCAGCAAAACAGGGCCTGGATACAGATCTGGACGCCGTTCAGATTCTTGGACGCCGTCCAGCCCTTCAGACTTGGATGCCGTCCAGTCTTTTGGATACCGTCCAGTACTTCAATACTGGACGCCGTCCAGCCATTTTGGGCGCCGTCCAGATGGCCTATCAGGTGCTGTCCAATTTGGTCGTTTTTCGATTAATTCTAACTATGCTACGCACCTCCGATTAATATGAAACTTGACTAACATGCTTATATATGATTAAAAACCTCAGAAAAATAGTTCGGGACCTGACCCGAACGTGTTGACTTTTTCGTTGACTTTGACCCGACCAAGTTTGACTTATAGCCAAACTTAACCGAATACTTATGCAATCTCTCTAACCTGCTTCTATACTTGTATCTTGCATGAAACTTGACAATTTAATTCACATGCTACTTAATCGAGTCGTAACGAGCCATAGGACTAATTGAGCATACTTGACCAATCGCGTTTACCATTATTGATACAACTTACTTGTTTAGGTCAAGACTAGCATTGTTCTTTACACACGTTTACTTGTTGAAGTACTTTATTACTCGTGCACTCAAGGTGAGATCATAGTCCCACTTTTACTCTTTTGAATTTACATTTGGGATGAGAAAACATAAACGTTTCTTTTTACTAAGTGAACACAAGTACAGGAAAACAAACATTCTACATACGAGTTTATAACAAAATCCTCAATTCAATTATCATTAGTTACACTTGCCGGGTGTAAGCGTGAACTTATGTTATGTGGATCCATATGGGTTTGACAAACCCTCATTCAGACGGTTCGCTACCGTCTACGAATGAAATATATTTTCGAGAATCAGTGTATGTTCTAACACTAAGGTGATGGGGTTCAATGGGAGAAATGTTAAGCATTGATAATTGGGTGCTCGTGAAACAAATTTTGGAATGGTTAACTATTATTTCGATGTTGCAAATCTTGTGGTTCAATCTACTTATTTACTCACTTACTTACTTAAACCTATGATTTCACCAACATTTTCGTTGACAGATTTCTATGTTTTTCTCAGGTCTTTGAACGATATGTGTTACATGCTTCCGCTCATTATTTTGATACTTGCTTTGGATGTCGAGTATTTATGCATACATGGAGCATCTTTTGGCTACTTTTAAATTGTGTCGCATAGGTTTCATTTGTACTTATAACTTTGTAACGTAACTTTTGGATGAACAATTCTTGTAAACTAGGGAACAATCTTTACTTTTGTAATGAATGCGACATATTTTGGTCAAACGTTATTTTAAAGACTTATGACCACGTAACGGGACCTAAGTAGTCGGCACCGTCAAATGACGATTTTGTCGGGTCGCTACAATTGGTATCAGAGCGTTGGTTGTAGGGATTTAGAGTTCATTGGTGTCAACCCCGAGTCATAGGGTACATTAGTGAGTCTAGACTACAACCGGCATATAGACTTGGAGTAGGAATTACTTGACTACTTGTGCATTTATACTCGATCTCTTCTATTCACATCTAACTCTCATTCTACCTTAATCTCACGTGGTTAATTTGATTGACACGCCACCTTGACTATATGAAATGATGTCGAATGCACATATGAATCAGGATAATATAATTTCCGGGATTATATTACGGTGACTCATATGAACATTCCGACATTATGACATAAAGAATTTAAGGCGAGTCAAGGAAAAATTTCCTCTTTATCTTGATTTCCATATCACGATTAGTATTATTGATAATACTAAACAACGGTATTCTTGTGTCATGAAGGAACAATGGCTCACCAAGGTCAACCCAATACTCCTTCCGAAACTCTCGAACAAGCTCTTCAACGAATGATAACCACCGCCGTGGGTGCGGCCATGGCCAATCACTTTTCCAACAACAATAATCATGGAGCTGGTAATTCAAACGAGGGGTGCTCCTACAAGAACTTCATGGGGTGCAAACCTCCCACTTTCGATGGAACCGAGGGACCGGTTGCTCTCACCAGATGGTTTGAACAAACGAAAGCCGTTTTTAACATAAGCGGTTGTCGGGACCAAGATAAGGTCAAGTTTTCCACCCTCACTCTCACAGGTATTGCTCTCTCATGGTGGAACACGTATGTACAATCAGTGGGTATCGATGAAGCCCACGCACTCTCTTGGACCGAATTAAGAGAAAGAATGATCACCGAATACTTTCCGCGCGACGAGACTCGAAGGCTCGAACAAGGGCTAAGAAATTTACAAACGGTCCGGAATGACCTCGAAGCTTATAATCAACGGTTTGCTGAACTAGTCTTAATGTGTCCAAACCTCATGACTCTCGAGTCCCTAAGAGTTGAACTTTACATGGATGGCCTTCCGAAGAGCATTCAACACAGGGTAATGTCAACCAAACCCGCCAACCTACAAGAGGCTTTAACGATGGCTCGCCAATCTATAGAAACGGTGGATGAAATTGAAGCACCAGCACCAACGGCCGAGGACCAACCGGGTAATAACAAAAGAAGATGGGAAGCCTCTCAATCCAGCAACTACAACAGCAACAACTTTGCCAAGGAACCTTTCACCTCCGTCGGCAAGAAAAGTTATGCTGGAACTCGACCTTTTTGCAACAAATGCCACAAGCATCACTTTGGTGAATGTGGCAAGCTAATTTGCCACCGGTGCCAGGGAAGTGGTCATATTGCCAAATATTGTGGAAGTACCGCCCCCGTCAGTCAAAAGGGACCCAACACACAAAAGCCGGGTGTTTGTTTCGAATGTGGCCAACCGGGTCATTTTAGGAATGCATGTCCAACGAAGAAAGCCAACCCCAACACACGCGGCCGAACTTCCAACATTAGCACCGAGGATGCTCGAGACGACATGAACTAGTCACGGGTACGTTTCTTCTTAACAACTCCTATACTTCATGTTTATTCGATTCGGATGTCGATAAATGTTTTGTATCCAAGGCTTTGGAGCCTACAATTTGCACTCCACCACCCCCTAGATATTACTTAGGCCATTCAAGTGACCAATGGAAAACTATTGCGTACCGACAAATTTATCGGAGAGTGTACGTCAAACTTATTGGGTAGGTAATTTGAACTTTGATTTGACATCTATAGAACTAGGGAGCCCAAAACCTATACGTTAGGAAGGGAATGTTTTCCCCACATATATGTGATTTTAGTGAACTAAATAATTTCCGTTTAAGAACCGATATCCTTTTCCCCGTATCAACAACCTCTTGAACCGTTACACGGATCTCGCGTATATTCTAAAATCGACCTTCATTCTGGTTATCATCAATTGAGGGTTAAGGGAGAAGATGTCTCCTAAACCGCTTTCCGAACTCGCTACGATAGTTATAAATTTCTTTTAGTGCCGTTCAGTTTATCTAAGGCTCCGCCCGTATTCATAGACCTCCGGAACCGCGTATGCAAACTTATCTAGACAAATCCGTTACCGTACTTATAATTGATGTTTTAAGCTATTCAAGCGGAAAGGAAAAACGAACAACGTCTCCGTCTTACGCTCGAACTCTTGAGAAAAGAGCAACTCTATGCCGAATTCTCCAAGTGAGAATTTTGGTTAAACGAAATCCAAATTCTAAACCATGTTGTTAGTGGTCAAGGTATTACAGTAGATCTCGCAAAAAAATATATATATATATTTAATTAATTAATTAATTTTGGAGAAACCCTCACGACTCCGACTTGTATTCGTAAAATTTTGGATCTCGCGATTATTACCAAAGATTAATTTCCGATTTTTCCCGTATCGCTCGTCCTTTAACCTCGTTAACGTACTAAGGGAAAGAATTAAACATTTTCCGTGTCCGGACTTTGAACGTGATTTTTCACACCAACCTTACTAGATAAATTCGTGTGGCATAAAATGGAACTCAAATATAGAAATACTTCTACGTGAACGCCTGAAAGGCAACCCCTCTCGACTCGAAATCAAGGAAGCTGAAATTCGTTATTTTACATGGAGAATTTGAATACTTATTTATGGATCCGATCAATCTTCTCGTCATCGCGTACCACGATACATAGCTCTGCTATTTCACTATTACCGTCTGATATTACTGGGACCAAAGATAACACACAATCCAAGGATACCCCTTTCTTCTTTGACTTAACGTCCTTGTGCTTCTGTTATACGTCCAACTACTACTCAACCCCGAGCTATACAACTACGTGTACTATCTCGTTTCCCACCAAGTCTCAACATTTGGCCACTAGATGCGCGATATGGCTACCTCAAAATGTGAACTCATCCTATTCTAAGTTCTCATTTCACTCCTATCTTTTCGCTCGTACTTTCGTATACGGAAACCTTTTTATATAATTTCTCAATGGAGAGAGAGACTCTTCACGTGTTACTAGTATTCGCCACGAGGGTGACTAGCCCTTACGAACATTTTTCAGTAGCCGACAAGAAACCTGTTCCAACAAACGCTTTCGAACCCTAACTAACTTGTCCAAGTATATCTTAAGAAATTATATTCCAACACGGTGTATCATTGTCAATTATCCCGGATCGAAAATACTAGTTACACATCTTGTTTACAAGAAGCCTTCGGAACACGTTTAGACGTGAGTACTGCGTATCTTCCACAAACAGACGAGCTAAGCAAACGAACAATTTACATCTTGGAAAGACATGTTATAAACTTGTATTGTCGCCTTTAGTTGATCTCTATTACAACAGTAGTTATCACTCGCGTGTTAACGCGCACTTTTCAAAACTTTATATAACTACAAATGTTGTTCTCCTATTCGTTGGACCGAAGTAGGTGACAAGCAAATCATCAGATCCGAAATCATTCAAGAAATAACCTTTGAGATAGTTTAAGTCCGAGAAGGGCTCAAGACGGCCCGTGGTCGCCAAAGGAGTTATACCAATGTTAGATGAAAATCTCTCAAATTTAAAGTCAGTAACCGTGTAATATTGAAAACCACACCTTGGAAAGGTGTAATCCGTTTCAGAAAATCGAGGAAATTTATATCCGCAATATTGATCCTTTTGAAATCTTGGGGCGTATTGGAACCGCTTCCTACCGTTTAGAACTTCCGACTCAATTAAGTTTCTGTTTACCTTACGTTCCATGTAACAAACTTAGATACGTGTCCTGCAAAACAGGAACGTGCTATCCTTCTAGATAAACTTACTATTGATGACAACTCCACTTCGTAGAAAGACCGGTTGAAATTGTGGATCGTAAAACCAAGCCTTAATACAACATAAAACCCCGACTGTCCAAATTCGTGGGAATGCCCAAGGACGTATCTTCACTTATTCATAGCATTGACAATGCAAGGTCTCAAGGAAGAGACATCGACTATTACTTCCAACTAAATTTCGGGACGAAATTTCTTTTAAGGTGTGGGTAATGTAACATCCCGTATTTTTCCGTTAAATTATTTTAACGCCCGTCTTTTTATTTTAATAATATCCTTCATAACTAAATTCGTATCCTCCATTAGCTAACATTCTTAATATTTTTCCGTTATTGGATTTTAACATCCTCCGTTAATACGCGTTTTAAAATATTCCGTTTAGGTAATTCCTGCACCCGACTACAAACGCGAGGGACTAATCTCGCCACTCGGGCAAACTTGGCTAACTAGTAACCCACCATCCACCACCAACCTCCCATTTCTCTCTATCTCTTTTTCTTACTTCCCTTTTTATGCTCTCAAAATCTTCAAACACAAAATCATCATCCAAATTCGATTTAGGGAGCTAGCAACAAAATAAATTACATATTCGTGATCCTCTCTTCATCCTCTTCATTTTGGTACCAACTTCATCTCGTTTGGGTAACATTTCTAAAACTCTAGATTTCTCTAAATTCGTGTTTTTGACTTGAAATGATGTTAGTTAGTGTCTATGGCTCATTGTGATGTCGTGTATGTAATTTGTATGCTCGATCTTGTTATTTGGTGTAACTAGCATGAACACTTGAAATGGGTTAGTTTAATCTTTGATTTTGATTGATTAAATGTTGTTAGATGTTAAACCCATTGTGTTAAAAGTGTTACTAGCATCGTTAGTTTCATTTTGGTATGTTGGATGATATGAAAACCTTGCGTTAACATGATTATTGATTTTGTGATTCTTAATTAGGGTTTGATGAACCTTAAAATGAACTTTTGATGCATTGAATGCTTGTTAATGTTGTTAGTAAGTGTTTAGTTGCAATGTACATTTAATTACCTTCGAAACGGCATATCGTATGTGTAGATTGGACTACCAAATCATGAAATGAAGTTGTGAACTTGAAACTTGGAAAACGAACTCTAAATGATCACTTGACGAGAATTCGGTTATTGTAAATGATAAAATCGATTGATGATATGTGGTTAGTTGTATCCTTTGTCAAAATACCTTCCCGATGATATAGGATACATGTTTTGATTGTTTGCGGGTCATAAATTGGGATTGTTTGAGTTTTGGTTCGTGCATTTCTTTGTTGCAGCAAAACAGGGCCTGGATACAGATCTGGACGCCGTCCAGATTCTTGGACGCCGTCCAGCCCTTCAGACTTGGATGCCGTCCAGTCTTTTGGACGCTGTCCAGTACTTCAATACTGGACGCCGTCCAGCCATTTTGGACGCCGTCCAGATGGCCTATCAAGTGCTGTCCAATTTGGTCGTTTTTCGATTAATTCTAACTATGCTACGCACCTTCGATTAACATGAAACTTGACTAACATGCTTATATATGATTAAAAACCTCAGAAAAATAGTTCGGGACCTTACCCGAACGTGTTGACTTTTTCGTTGACTTTGACCCGACCAAGTTTGACTTATAGCCAAACTTAACCGAATACTTATGCAATCTCTCTAACCTGCTTCTATACTTGTATCTTGCATGAAACTTGACAATTTGATTCACATGCTACTTAATCGAGTCGTAACGAGCCATAGGACTAATTGAACATCCTTGACCAATCGCGTTTACCATTATTGATACAACTTACTTGTTTAGGTCAAGACTAGCATTGTTCTTTGCACACGTTTACTTGTTGAAGTACTTTATTACTCGTGCACTCAAGGTGAGATCATAGTCCGACTTTTACTCTTTTGAATTTACATTTGGGATGAGAAAACATAAACGTTTCTTTTTACTAAGTGAACACAAGTACAGGAAAACAAACATTCTACATACGAGTTTAGAACAAAATCCTCAATTCAATTATCATTAGTTACACTTGCCGGGTGTAAGCGTGAACTTATGTTATGTGGATCCATATGGGTTTGACAAACCCTCATTCAAACGGTTCGCTACCGTCTACGAATGAAATATATTTTCGAGAATCAGTGTATGTTCTAACACTAAGGTGATGGGGTTCAATGGGAGAAATGTTAAGCATTGATAATTGGGTGCTCGTGAAACAAATTTTGGAATGGTTAACTATTATTTCGATGTTGCAAATCTTGTGGTTCAATCTACTTATTTACTCACTTACTTACTTAAACATATGATTTCACCAACGTTTTCGTTGACAGATTTCTATGTTTTTCTCAGGTCTTTGAACGATATGTGTTACATGCTTCCGCTCATTATTTTGATACTTGCTTTGGATGTCGAGTATTTATGCATACATGGAGCATCTTTTGGCTACTTTTAAATTGTGTCGCATAGGTTTCATTTGTACTTATAACTTTGTAACGTAACTTTTGGATGAACAATTCTTGTAAACTAGGGAACAATCTTTACTTTTGCAATGAATGCGACATATTTTGGTCAAACGTTATTTTAAAGACTTATGACCACGTAACGGGACCTAAGTAGTCGGCGCCGTCAAATGACGATTTTGTCGGGTCGCTACACATACCATGGCATTCAAGTAACTCATGAAACCCTCATAAGAGTGTGGTGGTCCTTTAAGAAAGGAAGAGAGAACATCTGTGTCTAGATTGGGAAGAATAATTTGTTTTTGAGAGGCACTAGTGCCAGCTTCTTGTTGAACGGATGACGGATCATTTTGACCAGTTCTTCTTCTCTTGGCGTTAGGCGAAAGAGTTGCTAGTCTATTATCTTGGTGTGGTACAGTAGCTGTTGAAGATAAAGGGAAATTATTACTTATAAAAGAGTTCCAATAAGACTCACAAGACCTCAAAGGTGGCATAACGTATAAAGCAGGGTTTGGATTATAAAATCCACCAGTACTGGGTCTAAAAGAAAACAAATTCAGGTTTTGGTTTAATATTTCACATAATTCAGTGTTATCATTCTCATTACCTGAGGCACGGCGTTCCTAGAAGTAATTCGGTTCATACCTATGTCTATTTCTTCTTCTTCTTCTTCCTCCTCCCTTGCAGCATCCTTTTCAGGAATGGGAGTATCGTCAATAATTTTCTGTGTGGTGAATTTAAGTTATGGATAAGATGACGAGCGCATGGCGGTAAGCGGACTAATTTCTGCAGAATTTAAATAGTCAAAGTGGTTAGTTGGATAAATAGAAAAAAGAATGTTATTAGCATACATGGTAAAAATAAACTCTTACTCTTTCTCCCAAGAAGAACACAAGCATAGCCTTGCGTGATATCCCAATCTTGACTTACGGATGTCAATGAAAGCATATGTTCCCCATATTTGACATCGTTGATTTGTTCGACTTTCAGTTTTTTAAACAAAGCATTCTCTTTGCTATTTAATCTCGGAAATGTAATTGATACGGGATGAATGTATTTACGCCAAAATCGTACAGATGAGTACTTGTTAGCAATTGCATCTTCATTTATGAAGATAAAAGAATGGTGCCAATCATGACAGGGGTGAATGGTGATCAAGTGCAGGTCTCAAAAATCCATCAACTTTACTGAATGTAAACCAACCTTTTTCGTAAGATGCTATGCGTACCAAAGAGCAAAATATCCGAACAGATGGCACTATTTTACTCGCATGATAGTACATCTCAAATATGAGAATTTTTCGAATAGATGCTGGTTCAAATTGGCCAACGACAACTCCGAAAAACTTACAAACTTCTAAGAAGAATGGTGTAAATGGCAGTCGCAAATAATAATTGAAAAATGCATAGCCATAGACAGCAACCTTGCTAGGAGGTGGAGAACAAGCTCTAGCATTAATTGAGGGAATTATTGGCTCAGCACCAGCTAATCTTGGAAAACGTTGCAATAGCAGTGCCAAGTATTTGTCATTCACTAAACTACGAGTAATTGTAACATCTTTTATGGTCGCCATTGATGTTTTAATGAAACAGGAAGTGAAAAAGATATTAATAGTAAAAGATGAAGATTGGTAAGAAAAAGCTGTAAAAGTGAAAGATCGATTAGGGTTGTTTGGCAGTTAAAAAGGAAGAAGGACATGACAGTTGTGGCTGATGGTAATTTTGGGGGTTTTATTTTCAACCACACACGTGTATGATCAGCATTGATTCAATAAACGCGCCTATTGCTCCTGGGAAACTCAAGAATCGACCTATTTCACAATTCAAATTTTAAGTTTAATAAATTTAACTTTTTTAAAGTTCAAGTCATTAAACTGGGGGGACTTAATGGTGTATCCTATCGTATACACGCATAAAGGCATAATATTCGCATGAAATTAACATCAGGAGCACTGGGAACAACAATTCTGTGAAACTGTCCATCCAGCATTCTCCGCTGTGCAGGCTGCTTCCGTCATGCGTAAGCCCTGAAGGCCGCCTAGCGCTTAAGCCCTGACCGGAGAGCATCACATCCAGCATAAATATCGGATCACGAATAACAGAATGCAGCATCATCTGACACATGTCCCCGAATACTCCGGTGGATCTATCACTATAAATAGACCCCTTGGGTCGTCATTTTACACATTCAGACACTCTGATAACTTGTGAGCAGAGATTTCACCTTTCTCTCTCACATAGTATTTTCTCTCACTAGAAGTCACCCGGCTAGTAGCTCTACGCTCTACAGACTAAGGTTGATTAAGCTACCCCACAGGTTTCTATACCTGTGTACCGGGTCTGCAGGGATTATTTCCCGAGGGTAAACATCAATCGGCAACATTCCCCCACTTTTAGCTAGATACTTCTAGTATTTGTGCTGACACACTAAGCCTTACCTCATAAGGAAATAGGTGTCAACACTTTTCATCACTAACCAACCACTAAACTGCTAATAATCATGACGTACTCATCACTTGATCCCATCTATATTGAACTTATATATTATTATTACTTATATATTATTATTACTTATATATAACATTTAAAATCCTAAAACAAACATTTTGTTAATAAAACAAAACATTACAAATGTAACATCTCATCTTTTTCCGTTTACTTTCCGTTAATTATTTTAAAGTCCATTAATTATTTATAACATCTCTCGTTACCTTACGTATTTAAGGTAATTCGCTTGGTTAATTCACGCACCCGCTTTTAAACTTGAGGGACTAAACTTGCCAAGAGGCCAAAGATTTGACTAGGTCAAATGGTCAAACCTTATCTCCTCCATTCATTCATCACCTCCCTCTCTAATACTTCCATCTTTTTCTCTCAACACCCAAATCAAAGAATCATCATCCAATTTCGATCTAGAAAGTGTTCATCAAAACAAATTACATATTTGGAATCCTTGCAATTTCCTCTTCGATTCCATACCAACTTCATCTCGTTGGGTAATTTTATAAAAATACTAAATTTCTTGTTCTTGATCTTTTAAACTTATAAGTGTGTTAATTAGTGTCTATGGCTCAAGTCTAACCTGAATATGTGATTTATATGCTTGTTCATGTCATTTTGATGTAACTAGCTTAAACTTGAAATGGGTGTGTTTGGTCTTGAGATTTGGTTGCTTAAATGTTGTTAGATGTTAAAAGTGCATGTATTAAATGTGTTAGTAGCATCACTAGCTTCAATTTGGTATGTAGGTTGACATGGAAAAGCTTCATAAACATAATTGTTAAATTTGTCACTTTGAGTTAGGGTTTGATAGAAGTAAAATGAACTTTTGATGTATTGAGTGGTTTGCAATGTTGTTTGTAAGTGTTTAGTTGTATGGTATGCATAATTACCTACGAAACGACGTATCACATGTGTGCATTTAATTCCCGAATCATCAAAGTGCATTTATGAACTTGAAAGCATTTATGGTGGACATTTAATGAACTTTCAACTTGGATTTGATTATTGTAAATGATGATTTTGGTTGATGAAATGTGTTTAGTTGCATTCCTCATTAAATTACTATTCCAACGATGTATGGTATGCGTTTTAAATGTTTACGATTCGTTATTTGTATTTAAATGAAGTTTGGTTGAGAATTGAACAATTGAATCAGCCTAGGCACTAGGCCACTGTAGTGACCCGAAATTTTCCATGTTTATATATATTAAATGAAATTGATATTTACATGATTAAGTGTTTTCAACATGTTAAGTAATCAAACTTGTTAAGACTTGATTAATTGAAATAGGTTTCATATAGACAATTGACCACCCAAGTTGACCGGTGATTCACGAACGTTAAAACTTGTAAAAACTATATGATGACATATATATGATTATATATATAATTAACATGATATTATGATAAGTAAGTATCTCATTAGGTATTTTAACAATGAGTTATATACATAAAATTGAGTTTATTGAATTAAGAAACTCGAAACGATATATATAACGATTATCGTTATAACAATGTCTTACTAATTATATATGAATCATATTAAGATATTGTTACACTATGTTTAATCATGATAAATGATAAGTAAACATGTCATTATGTATATTAACAATGAACAACATATGTAAAAACAAGACTACTAACTTAAGGATTTCGAAACGAGACATATATGTAACGATTATCGTTGTAACGACATTTAAATGTATATATATCATATTAAGATATATTAATATATCATAATATCATGATAATATAATAATTTAACATCTCATTAGATATAATAAACATTGGGTTAACAACATTTAACAAGATCGTTAACTTAAAGGTTTCAAATCAACATTTACATGTAACGACTAATGATGACTTAACGACTCAGTAAAAATGTATATACATGTAGTGTTTTAATATGTATTCATACACTTTTGAAAGACTTCAAGACACTTATCAAAATACTTCTACTTAACAAAAATGCTTACAATTACATTCTCGTTCAGTTTCATCAACAATTCTACTCGTATGCACCCGTATTCGTACTCGTACAATACACAGCTTTTAGATGTATGTACTATTGGTATATATACTCTAATGATCAGCTCTTAGTAGCCCATGTGAGTCACCTAACACATGTGGGAGCCATCATTTGGAAACTAGCATGAAATATCTCATAAAATTACAAAAATATTAGTAATCATTCATGACTTATTTACAAGTAAACAAAATTACACATCCTTTATATCTAATCCATATACCAACGACCAAAAACACCTACAAACACTTTAATTCTTCAATTTTCTTCATCTAATTGATCTCTCTCAAGTTCTATCTTCAAGTTCTAAGTGTTCTTCATAAATTCTATAAGTTCTAGTTTCATAAAATCAAGAATACTTCCAAGTTTGCTAGCTTATTTCCAATCTTGTAAAGCGATCATCCAACCTCAAGAAATCTTTCTTATTTATAGTAAGATATCTTTCTAGTACAAGGTAATACTCATATTCAAACTTTGATTCAATTTCTATAACTATAACAATCTTATTTCGAGTGGAAATCTTACTTGAACTTGTTTTCGTGTCATGATTCTGCTTCAAGAACTTTCAAGCCATCCAAGGATCCTTTGAATCTAGATCTATTTTTCTCATTTCCAGTAGGTTTATCCACAAAACCTGAGGTAGTAATGATGTTCATAACATCATTCGATTCATATATATAAAACTACCTTATTCGAAGGTTTAAACTTGAAATCACTAGAACATAGTTTAGTTAATTCTAAACTTGTTCGCAAACAAAAGTTAATCCTTCTAACTTGACTTTTAAAATCAACTAAACACATGTTCTATATGATATGCTACCTGATAGTGCTCCAAATGAACATATATTTAGTAGCAATATCCTTCCGATATGTAAAGTTTTCAGTTGCAATTGTTCTATTTTCAAGTAATATTCGTTTAAATAAATAAGTGCGAAGACAAAAGGCGAAAACGAAGATTTGAAGACAAAAACGTCCAAAAAGCTCAAATGTACAAGATACAATCCAAGTGGTTCAATTTAATGATGAGAAACGTCTAAAAATTACAAGAGTACAAGTTTCAAAACGCAAAGTACACGATATAAAATAGTACGCAAGGACGTTCGAAAATTCGGAACCAGGACATGAGTCAACTCTCAACGCGCGACGCAACGGTTCAAAAATTACAAGTCAACTATGCACATAAATAAAATATAATATATAAATAATTCTTAAAAATTATATATATATTATATTATTATTTAATAACGTCGACAAGCAAAGATCCAAAATGATGTGAGCTGGAAAATCAAACTCCGCAACTCGCGGAGTTTGAAGGCTTAAAATGCCGCGACTCGCGGAGCTGCAAAATTCAGAAATGGCCTATAAAAGCTCGAGCATTCTGTCGATATTTTTACACAATAATAATAATACTCTGTAAGATATAATAAATAAATATATATATAATATATATATATATATATATATATATATATATATATATATATATATATATATATATATATATATATATATATATATATATATATATATATATATATATATATATATATATATATATATAGTATAGGGTAGTTTTATATTAGATTAGTTCGGGTTATGTAAAGGTTATTTTACGGGTTTTTGAAGCCGAAATTCTGTCCGTGTAACACTACGCGATAAATACTCAATGTAAGTTATGTTCTCCTTTTTAAATTAATGTCTCATACTTAAGTTATTATTATGCTTATTTGAGCCAAAGTAATCATGATGTTGGACTAAATATTAAAGACGGGGTAATTGGGCTTTGTATCATAATTGGGGTTTGGACAAAAGAACGACACTTGTGAAAATTAGACTATGAGCTATTAATGGGCTTTATATTTGTTTAACTAAATGATAGTTTGTTAATTTTAATATAAAGATTTACAATTGGACGTCCCTATAAATAACCATATAAAATCGATCGGACACGATGGGCGGGGAATTTATATGTACGAATAATAGTTCATTTAACCGGACACGGGAATGGATTAATAGTCACTAGAATTATTAAAACAGGGGTGAAATTATGTACAAGGACACTTGGCATAATTGATAACAAAGTATTAAAACCTTGGGTTATACGCAGTCGATAACCTAGTGTAATTATTAAACAAAGTATTAAAACCTTGTTACAGTTTAAGTCCCCAATTAGTTGGAATATTTGACTTCGGGTATAAGGATAATTTGACGAGGACACTCGCACTTTATATTTATGACTGATGGACTGTTATGGACAAAAACCAGACGGACATATTAAATAATTCAGGACAAAGGACAATTAACCCATGGGCATAAAACTAAAATCAACACATCAAACATCATAATTACGGAAGTTTAAATAAGCATAATTATTTTATTTTATATTTCATCGCACCTTTAATTATTCGTCATTTATATATTTTGTTATTTATTTTATTTTGTTAATTAAATTTACTTTACGCTTCGCTTAAAATATAAAATCGACAAACCGGTCATTAAACGGTAAACCCCCCTTTTATATATTATTATATATATATATATATATATATATATATATATATATATATATATATATATATATATATATATATATATATATATATATATATATATATATATATATATTTATATATATTTATATATTTTTGTACAAATGTAATTATATAAAAATATAGTGTAACCGTCTCCCTGTGGCACGAACCGGACTTACTAAAAACTATACTACTCTACGATTAGGTACACTGCCTATAGTGTTGTAGCAAGGTTTAGGTATATCCATTTTGTAAATAAATAATTAAAACTTGTGTAATATTTCGTCGTATTTCGTATTTAAATTAATACTATTTCATATACACCTCGCATAAAATCAAGTATTTTTGGCGCCGCTGTCGGGGAAATCGGCGAAATGCTATATTTTTAATTTATTTTTGTATAAATATATTTATATATATTTTTAGAAAAACAATATAAAATAAAAAAAAAACGTTTTTCAACCTCCGCGACTCGCGGAGATTTTCTGGAACGGGGCATCGCGACTCGCGGAGCCGCCCTGTCAGGCCACAAAGAAACCTTAAAAAGCATTAATTACGGGGTATTATTAATTATTATTATTATTTAACCCTAATTACTTTATTATTATTATTATTATTTAGTTTAAGTTTTTAAATTAATTAGTTATAATTAATTATATTTAGTTTTAATATATAAAAAATTAATACTTTTATAAAATATAAAAATAAAAATATAAAAATAATATTTTTATAAAAATAATTAATTTTATCACTTTTTATAATTTGTATCCTTTTATTTAGTGTAATCGTAATATTTTGTATATTTTTCGTTCGCAATTAGTTTTAAAATTAGTTTTTCCGTAGTTATTTTATATGTATAGATTCTTAGGCTTTGCCGTAAAATTCCTTAAGTGCTTTTTCTTTAGATTAAGATTTAGGCGCTTTGGAATTTTGCGACGCCGTTTTTCGCTTTAGTTTTAAATAGATTTTAGTGCCTTTAAGTAATTGCTGTTTTCTAAATAAAATTGCATTTACCTTTAGACCTTTAGGCGCAACTTTTTAGATATAATTTTTAGACTTTTAAGTTTCGACATTTTTCTTTCTTATTTTTATTTTTCAACATTTTTCGACGCGTATTCTTTTTCTTTCTTATTTCTCGACGATCTAGTTTTTAGGACTTCGAATTTTCTCTATTTCTTCTCTATAATTTCTTTAAAATTTCAACGAAAAATTATTTTAAGCGGTTAAATTGATAGACATCCAAATTTTATGCTTCGTAGTAATAGTTGAATTTGTTAGTGGCTGAGTTGTGAGCTTCCGATTTAAAGGGTTCTGGCTCCCTGCTGCATCTATTGGCTATTCAAAACGTGGGTAAAAGCAGAAAAGTCTATTAATTTGATAACTTATATAATTTTTTTTATTTTATTTTATAACTAATAGGATAATTAGTAAATGCACCACATTGTAGCTAAAATTTGGTAATAAACGCATTATGGAAAATCTCGAAAATATCTTAGAAACTCTTTATGACATCCGAAATCAATTTCATCAATACTCTCAAACAGGTGTTGATGACAATTCATTCGGTCAATCTTGGATCACGAATGACGAAACAATATCTGGTTGTGAAATATGTGGAGATTATCACTCAACATGGGAATGTTATTATTACGTTCCTATGGAAAATTATGCACCCATGAAACCTGAATGGAATGATTATGAGGAATACAATTCTAATTGGGATTATTCACAAGAATATATCCAAATTCAACAACCAGAAGACGAGGAAAATTATGTGCCTGAAAATTCTTTAGATTATATGAAAATCAAACTCGAAGAACTTGATGCTCAAAATGAACAAATGAGAGAGTTTGTAAATCGGCAAGCTGAAACCCTATCAGATTACACACCTGTTGATCTGAGGAGTATTGTGCAAGAAAATTTTATATCATCGAATTTTTATGAATTCGAGAGCTCCGAAATCACCAACTATCCCGATGATACTTTTTATTCAGTTTTACCAATTTCACAACATATCGACACATTTTGCAAACACGGGTGAAGGGTTATTCCGGAAAACTTATCTAGGGTAAAAGCTAGAATAAATTTTCAAAAGATCAAATTTTTTCATAAAAATCCAATTTCCTTAAGGATCTAAATTTTCATAGTCATGTGGGACTGTAAACCACATCGTTACTACCATTGTTCATACCGCCATATCAAAATCACTGATGTACAAAGTGTGAAGAATAAAGAAGTGATTCGTGTGATGTATTATATTATTTCAAGTTATGTATTGCTTGAGGACAAGCAACGTTCAAGTGTGGGGATATTTGATAGTGCTCCAAATGAACATATATTTAGTAGCAATATCCTTCCGATATGTAAAGTTTTCAGTTGCAATTGTTCTATTTTCAAGTAATATTCGTTTAAATAAATAAGTGCGAAGACAAACGGCGAAAACGAAGATTTGAAGACAAAAACGTCCAAAAAGCTCAAATGTACAAGATACAATCCAAGTGGTTCAATTTAATGATGAGAAACGTCTAAAAATTACAAGAGTACAAGTTACAAAACGCAAAGTACACGATATAAAATAGTACGCAAGGACGTTCGAAAATTCAGAACCAGGACATGAGTCAACTCTCAACGCGCGACGCAACGGTGGAAAAATTACAAGTCAACTATACACATAAATAAAATATAATATATAAATAATTCTTAAAAATTATATATATATTATATTATTATTTAATAACGTCGACAAGCAAAGATCCAAAATGATGTGAGCTGGAAAATCAAACTCCGCGACTCGCGGAGTTTGAAGGCTTAAAATGCCGCGACTCGTGGAGCTGCAAAATTCAGAAATGGCCTATAAAAGCTCGAGCATTCTGTTGATATTTTTACACAATAATAATAATACTCTGTAACATATAATAAATAAATATATATATATATATATATATATATATATATATATATATATATAGTATAGGATAGTTTTATATTAGATTAGTTCGGGTTATGTAAAGGTTATTTTACGGGTTTTTGAAGTCGAAATTCTGTCCGTGTAACACTACGCGATAAATACTCAATGTAAGTTATGTTCTCCTTTTTAAATTAATGTCTCGTACTTAAGTTATTATTATGCTTATTTGAGCCAAAGTAATCATGATGTTGGACTAAATATTAAAGACGGGGTAATTAGGCTTTGTACCATAATTGGGGTTTGGACAAAAGAACGACACTTGTGGAAATTAGACTATGGGCTATTAATGGGCTTTATATTTATTTAACTAAATGATAGTTTGTTAATTTTAATATAAAGATTTACAATTGGACGTCCCTATAAATAACCATATAAAATCGATCGGACACGATGGGCGGGGAATTTATATGTACGAATAATAGTTCATTTAACCGGACACGGGAATGGATTAATAGTCACTAGAATTATTAAAACAGGGGTGAAATTATGTACAAGGACACTTGGCATAATTGATAACAAAGTATTAAAACCTTGGGTTACACGCAGTCGATAACCTGGTGTAATTATTAAACAAAGTATTAAAACCTTGTTACAGTTTAAGTCCCCAATTAGTTGGAATATTTGACTTCGGGTATAAGGATAATTTGACGAGGACACTCGCACTTTATATTTATGACTGATGGACTGTTATGGACAAAAACCAGATGGACACATTAAATAATCCAGGACAAAGGACAATTAACCCATGGGCATAAAACTAAAATCAACACATCAAACATCATGATTACGGAAGTTTAAATAAGCATAATTATTTTATTTTATATTTCATCGCACCTTTAATTATTCGTCATTTATATTTTTTGTTATTTATTTTATTTTGTTAATTAAATTTACTTTACGCTTCGCTTAAAATATAAAATCGACAAACCGGTCATTAAACGGTAAACCCCCCTTTTATATATTATTATATATATTTATATATTTTTGTACAAATGTAATTATATAAAAATATAGTGTAACCGTCTCCCTGTGGAACGAACCGGACTTACTAAAAACTATACTACTCTACGATTAGGTACACTGCCTATAGTGTTGTAAATAAATAATTAAAACTTGTGTAATATTTCATCATATTTCGTATTTAAATTAATACTATTTCATATACACCTCACATAACATCACTAACTTAATGATTTAAAACTGGAAAACACGATAAACACCGTAAAACCGGATATACGCCGTCGTAGTAACACCGCGGGCTGTTTTGGGTTAGTTAATTAAAAACTATGATAAACTTTGATTTAAAAGTTGTTCTTCTGGTAAAATGATTTTTCTTATGAACATGAAACTATATCCAAAAATCATGGTTAAACTCAAAGTGGAAGTATGTTTTCCAAAATGGTCATCTAGATGTCGTTCTTTCGACTGAAATGACCATCTTTACAAAAATGACTTGTAACCTGTATTTTCTACTATAAACTTATACTTTTTCTGTTTAGATTCATAAACTTAAGTTCAATATGAAACCATAGCAACTTGAAACACTCAAAACGGATTTAAAACGAAGAAGTTATGGGTAAAACAAGATTGGATATTTTTTGCTTGTTGTAGCTACGTGAAAATTGGTAACAAATTTATATTAATCATATCCTAGCTAACTTATATTGTATTATACATGTATTCTAATATATTATGTAATCTTGGGATACCATGGACACGTATGCAAATGTTTTGACATATCATATCGACCCATCTATATATATTATTTGGAACAACCATAGACACTCTATATGCAGTAATGTTGGAGTTAGCTATACAGGGTTGAGGTTGATTCCAAAAATATATATACTTTGAGTTGTGATCTAGCCTGAGACGTGTATACACTGGGTCGTGGATTGATTCAAGATAATATATATCAATTTATTTCTGTACATCTAACTATGGACAACTAGTTGTAGGTTACTAACGAGGACAGCTGACTTAATAAACTTAAAACATCAAAATGTATTAAAAGTGTTGTAAATATATTTTGAACATACTTTGATATATATGTACATATTTGTTATAGGTTCGTGAATCGACCAGTGGCCAAGTCTTACTTCCCGACGAAGTAAAAATCTGTGAAAGTGAGTTATAGTCCCACTTTTAAAATCTAATATTTTGGGATGAGAATACATGCAGTTTTATAAATGTTTTACGAAATAGACACAAGTAATTGAAACTACATTATATGGGTGAATGATCGAAGCCGAATATGCCCCTTTTGCTTGGTAACCTAAGAATTAGTAAACCGATCTACTAATTGACGCGAATCCTAAAGATAGATCTATTGGGCCTAATGAACCCCATCCAAAGTACCGGATGCTTTAGTACTTCGAATTCGTTTTATCATGTCCGAAGGATTTCCCGGAATGATAAGGGATATTCTTATATACATCTTATTAATGTCGGTTACCAGGTGTTCACCATATAAATGAATTTTATCTCTATGTATGGGATGTATATTGAAATATGAAATCTTGTGGTCTATTATTATTATGATTTAATAATATATAGGTTAAACCTATAACTCACCAACATTTTTGTTGACATTTTAAGCATGTTTATTCTCAGGTGATTATCAAGAGCTTCCGCTATTGCATACTAAAATAAAGACAAGATTTGGAGTCCATGCTTGTATGATATTATGTAAATCTGCATTCAAGAAACTTATTTTTGATGTAATATATTCTTATTGTAAACCATTATGTAATGGTCGTGTGTAAATGGTATATTTTAGATTATCATTACTTGATAATCTACGTAATGCTTTTAAACCTTTATTGATAAAATAAAGGTTATGGTTGTTTTAAAAATGAATGCAGTCTTTGAAAAACGTCTCATATAGAGGTCAAAACCTCACGACGAAATCAATTAATATGGAACGTTTATAATCAATATGAACGGGACATTTCAGTTGGTATCCGAGCGTTGGTCTTAGAGAACCAGAAAATTGCATTAGTGTGTCTTACCGAGTTTGTTAGGATGCATTAGTGAGTCTGGACTTCGACCGTGTTTTTCTTCAAAAACGATTGCTTAACATTTTTTTGTTGGAAACTATATATTATTAACATGTAAATATTATGTGATATATTAATCTCTTAACGTATTTGATATTGTGTGATAGATGTCTACCTCTAGTACAAATCCCATTGATTCACCTAATAATAATGAAGAGTCGAATATATTTTGGGAAGATTCACAAATTCCCGAAGAGGAACCGGAAGAGGAGGAACCGGAAGAAGAGAAACCAGAAGAGGAGGAATCGAAAGAGGAGGAACCAGAAGAAGAAGAGGTTTCGGAGGAAGAAATATTGATACCTATAGTAAATCAATTAAATAAAAGAAAATCCTCAACCAACGGACCAAAGTTAATAATGGACAATGGTGTTTCCACCGAGGAAGCAAAATATTGGGAAGATTACTAATTTTTCGATGAATCGGATCCCGATGAGGATTCTGATGATGTTATAGAAATTACCTCGACCCAATTTAATAAAGCGAAAGAAAATAATAAGGAAAAAGGTATAAAAATAGAGAAACCCGATTCCAACCCCGATGAACTTTATATGTATCGGCAACATCCGTATTTCCTAAAATGTAACAATGACCCGGGAACTTCTAAACCACCAGGTTTTTCTAAACCATTATGGAAAACGACGGCTCGTATTAGAGGAACACCATATATTCCTAGAAAATTAGGAAAACGAACCAAGTCCGAAGAAGAAGAAACCAGTGATTCAGATTAGAGGGTTATAATCAGGTTGTGTATTATATGTATTGTAGTGTGCTTGTACTTTTATGTTCTATGTAAAAATTGCTTGTATTGTTTGTTAATTATCTTTTACGAATCTAATCCTTGTCTATTCTACAGTATAAAAACAAAATGGACGTTAAGGGTAGACAACCGAATATTTTAGAAGATCTACCAGAGGATATGATTGAGGAAATCTTGTCTAGAGTCGGTCAGAATTCATCAGCACAATTAATTATGCCAAAATTAACTTGTCAAACATTTGAAAGACTTTCCAGAAATGCCTTAGTTTATAAAAGGCTTTCCTTTGATAGGTGGGGTATATCACATTGGGGAGACCGTAAGTTACGCCGTGTTTTCTTTAAAGCGTTAAATGTGGGGAACCCAAATGCAATTTTACGCTACGGGTTAAGAACCTATTTTGACTCAACATATCCCAACATAGGATTTCGTGAATTAGAAAGAGCTTCTAACATGCAACATAAAGAAGCATGTTATGCTTACGGGTTAGTGATGTTCGCTTCTTACCAAAGTGAGAAAAAGAACATCGGATTACAACTTTTAAATAAAACCTTCCCACAAGTGACGGATTCAGTAGTTGGGATGAGAAACAAGGTTTTTAGATTATTACGGGGCTGTTGGACTTTACGAAACCCTCGTCCTTTTGACGACATTACAACATGCTGCCTAGCCAATGGTCATAATGGTTATTTTCCACAAGACCAAGGACGGGAAGTCGTCTTAGAAAAACCAGAATGTATGACTTGTTTCTGGACTTATGAATTACGTGTCTTTATTTCCTTTACTGAACAACTTGCGTATTAACTAGGGTTATCTTCAAAACTGTCCTGTATCAAAGTGTGCTATATTTCATGTTATATGTAATATAGCGAAGTTGTAAGTTTGAAGAATATTTGTATGTGATATATTATTATAATCAGTTTTTCATATGGAATTGTAGTAGTTGAATTGTATATTAGCTACTAAGTATGAACTTAACGGGTAGGTAGTACCCGAATTTAAACTTATAAAACGCTAATATGAAGAAAAAGCTTTTATAAATGAGTTCATATTATGCTACGAAATACTATTGACTACTCTTAATATTCTGTATGATTAACTCGATTCAGTTAGCTATTTTGAAGGAAATGGCACCGACTACTCGACACACCATGAATATGAGCGAAGAGGAATTTCATACCTTTCTTGCTGCAAACATAGACGCAGTACAGGCTACGCTACATACCAATAATAACTCTGAATCTAGCAATGCAGCTAACGGCGCAAGAAATCGTGTAGGATGCTCCTACAAAGAATTCACTGCATGCAAACCTTTAGAATTTGATGGAACCGAAAGACCAATTGGATTGAAACGGTGGACCGAAAAAGTCGAATTGGTGTTTGCCATAAGTAAGTGTACTGAAGAGGACAAAGTTAAGTACGCTACGCATACCTTCACAGATACTGCGTTAACGTGGTGGAACACCTATCTTGAATAGGTAGGACAAAATGCTGCTTACGCACTACCGTGGTCGGCATTCAAGCAATTGATGAACGAGTAGTACCGTCCTAGAAACGAAGTCAATAAACTTAAGGCAGAACTTAGAGAGTTACGAACACAAGGGTTCGACGTTACCACATATGAACGATGATTCACAGAGTTGTGCCTATTGTGTCCGGGAGCATTCGAAGATGAAGAAGAGAAGATCGACTCGTTTGTAAAAGGGTTACCAGTAAGGATTCAAGAAGATGTGAGTTCACATGAGCCCGCTTCTATACAGAAGGCAAGTCGAATGGCTAATAAACTCATAAATCAGATTGAGGGAAGAATTAAAGAGCAGGCGGCCGAAAAAGCCAACACGAAACAACTCAAGAGGAAGAGGAGGAAAACGGTGACAAGAGTCACCAGTACAACAACAACAACAATTACAACCACAATCGCAACAACTATCCCAACAACTGCAACAACAATCGCAACAATAACCGCAATCCTAACAATAACTACAACAAATATGCCAACAACAACAACAACTACAACAACCGTTTCAACAACAATAACAATCCCAACAATAACCTCAATAACAACAACGGCAATAAAAACCAAAAACAGCCATGTCATAGGTGTGAAGAAAATCATCAGGGGTTTTGCACGACATTTTGCAACAGGTGTAAAAGAAATGGTCATAGCGCGACAAAGTGTGAGGTCTACGGACTAAAGTTTAACAGAACTAAAGGAACAAATAATTTCGGAACAAGTAATGTTGAAACGAATAGTGTCGGAGCAAGTAATACCAATGTTGTTTGTTATAAATGTGGAAAACCAGGCCACATTATTAGAAATTGCCCGAATCAGGGGAATACTAATGGGCAGGCCGTGGAAGAGTTTTCAATATTAATGCGGCAGAAGCACAGGAAGACCCGGAGCTTGTTACGGGTACGTTTCTTATTGACGATAAATCTTCTTATGTTTTATTTGATTTGGGTGTGGATAGAAGCTATATGAGTAGAGAATTTTTTGCTAAATTAAGTTGCCCATTGATGCCTTTGGATAGTAAATTTTTACTCGAATTAGCAAACGGTAAATTAATTTCAGCAGATAATATATGTCGGGAGAGAGAAATTAAACTGGGGATGAAACGTTTAAAATTGATTTAATACCAGTTGAGTTAGGGAGTTTTGATGTAATAATTGGCATAGAATGGTTGAAAAAGGTGAGAGCAGAGGTCGTTTGTTACAAAAATGCGATTCGCATTATGCGTGAAAAAGGAAAACCTTTAATGGTGTACGGAGAAAAGAACAACGCGAAATTAAATCTTATTAGTAGTTTGAATGCGCAAAAACTAATAAGAAAAGGTTGTTACGTCATTCTAGCACACATCGAGGAAGTTAAACATGAAGAAAAGAACATCAGTGATGTTCCCGTCACAAAAGAATTTCCCGATGTATTTCTGAATGAATTACCGGGATTACCCCCACATCGATCCGTTGAATTTCAAATAGACCATGTACCAGGAGCTGCACCAATAGCTCGTGCTCCATACAGACTCGTACCCAGCGAAATGAAAGAATTACAAATTCAGTTGCAGGAACTTTTAGAGCGTGGTTTCATTCGACCAAGCACATCACCATGGGGAGCTCCTATTTTGTTTGTCAAGAAGAAAGATGGTACATTCAGGTTGTGTATCGACTACCGAGAGTTGAACAAACTTACCATCAAGAACCGCTACCCACTACCGAGAATCGACGACTTATTTGATCAACTACAAGGCTAGTCTGTTTATTCGAAGATCGATTTACGTTCTGGATATCATCAAATGCGGGTGAAGGAGGATGATATTCCAAAGACTACTTTTAGGACGCGTTACGGTCATTACAAGTTTATGGTTATGCCGTTTGGATTGACTAACGCACCAGCTGTGTTCATGGACCTCATGAACTGAATGTGTGGGCCATATCTTGACAAGTTTGTCATTGTTTTCATGGATGACATACTTATTTACTCGAAGAATGATCAAGAGCACGAAGAACATTTGAGAAAAGTGCTAGAGTTGCTGAGAAAAGAAAAACTATACGCTAAGTTTTCAAAGTGTGCATTTTGGTTGGAAGAAGTTCAATTCCTCGGTCACATAGTGAACAAAGAAGGTATTTAGGTGGATCCAGCAAAGATTGAAACCGTTGAAAAGTGGGAAACCCCGAAAACTCCGAAACACATACGCCCGTTTTTAGGACTAGCTGGTTACTACAGAAGGTTTATCCAAGACTTTTCCAGAATAGCAAAACCCTTGACTGCATTAACGCATAAAGGGAAGAAATTTGAATGGAAAGATGAACAAGAGAAAGCGTTTCAATTGTTAAAGAAAAAGTTAACTACGACACCTATATTGTCATTACCTGAAGGGAATGATGATTTTGTGATATATTGTGATGCCTCAAAGCAAGGTCTCGGTTGTGTATTAATGCAACGAACGAAAGTAATTGCTTATGCGTCTAGACAATTGAAGATTCACGAACAGAATTATACGACGCATGATTTGGAATTAGGCGCGGTTGTTTTTGCATTAAAGACTTGGAGGCACTACTTATATGGGGTCAAAAGTATTATATATATACCGACCACATAAGTCTTCAACACATATTTAATCAGAAACAACTGAATATGAGGCAGCGTAGGTGGATTGAAATGTTGAATGATTACGACTTTGAGATTTGTTACCACCCGGGGAAGGCAAATGTGGTAGCCGACGCCTTGAGTAGAAAGGACAGAGAACCCATTCGAGTAAAAGCTATGAATATAATGATTCACACTAACCTTACTACTCAAATAAAGGAGGCGCAACAAGGAGTTTTAAAAGAAGGAAATTTAAAGGATGAAATACCCAAAGGATCGGAGAAGCATCTTAATATTCGGGAAGACGGAACCCGGTATAGGGCTGAAAGAATTTGGGTACCAAAATTTGGAGATATGAGAGAAATGGTACTTAGAGAAGCTCGTAAAACCAGATACTCAATACATCCTGGAACGGGAAAGATGTACAAGGATCTCAAGAAACATTTTTGGTGGCCAGGTATGAAAGCCGATGTTGCAAAATACGTAGGGGAATGTTTGACGTATTCTAAGGTCAAAGCGGAGCATCAGAAACCATCAGGTCTACTTCAACAACCCGAAATCCCGGAATGGAAATGGGAAAACATTACCATGGATTTCATCACTAAATTGCCAAGGACTACAAGTGGTTTTGATACTATTTGGGTAATAGTTGATCGTCTCACTAAATCAGCACACTTCCTGCCAATAAGAGAAGATGACAAGATGGAGAAGTTAGCACGACTGTATTTGAAGGAAGTCGTCTCCAGACATGGAATAACAATCTCTATTATCTCTGATAGGGATGGCAGATTTATTTCAAGATTCTGGCAGACATTACAGCAAGCATTAGGAAGTCGTCTAGACATGAGCACTGCCCATCATCCACAAACTGATGGGCAGAGCAAAAGGACGATACAAATGCTTGAAGACATGCTACGAGCATGTGTTATTGATTTCGGAAACAGTTGGGATCGACATCTACCGTTAGCAGAATTTTCCTACAACAACAGCTACCATTCAAGCATTGAGATGGCGCCGTTTGAAGCACTTTATGGTAGAAAGTGCAGATCTCCGATTTGTTGGAGTGAAGTAGGGGATAGACAGATTACGGGTCCGGAGATAATACAAGAAACTACCGAGAAGATCATCCAAATTCAACAACGGTTGAAAACCGCCCAAAGTCGACAAAAGAGCTACGCCGACATTAAAAGAAAAGATATAGAATTTGAAATTGGAGAGATGGTCATGCTTATGGTTGCACCTTGGAAAGGCGTTGTTCGATTTGTTAAACGAGGGAAATTAAATCCAAGGTATATTGGACCATTCAAGATTATTGATCGTGTCGGACCAGTAGCTTACCGACTTGAGTTACCTCAACAACTCGCGGCTGTACATAACACTTTCCACGTCTCGAATTTGAAGAAATGTTTTGCTAAAGAAGATCTCACAATTCCGTTAGACGAAATCTAAATCAACGAAAAACTTCAATTCATCGAAGAACCCGTCGAAATAATGGATCGTGAGGTTAAAAGACTTAAACAAAACAAGATACCAATTGTTAAGGTTCGATGGAATGCTCGTAGAGGACCCGAGTTCACCTGGGAACGAGAAGATCAGATGAAGAAGAAATACCCGCACTTATTTCCAGAAGATACGTCAACACCTCCAACTGCTTAAAATTTCGGGACGAAATTTATTTAACGGGTAGGTACTATAGTGACCCGAACTTTTCCATATTTATATATATTAAATGAAATTGATATTTACATGATTAAGTGTTTCCAACATGTTAAGTAATCAAACTTGTTAAGAGTTGATTAATTGAAATAGGTTTCATATAGACAATTGACCACCCAAGTTGACCGGTGATTCACGAGCGTTAAAACTTGTAAATACTATATGATGACATATATATGATTATATATATAATTAACATGATATTATGATAAGTAAGTATCTCATTAGGTATTTTAACAATGAGTTATATACATAAAATTGAGTTTATTGAATTAAGAAACTCGAAACGATATATATAACGATTATCGTTATAACAACGTCTTACTAATTATATATGAATCATATTAAGATATTGTTACACTATGTTTAATCATGATAAATGATAAGTAAACATGTCATTATGTATATTAACAATGAACTACATATGTAAAAACAAGACTACTAACTTAAGGATTTCGAAACGAGACATATATGTAACGATTATCGTTGTAACGACATTTAAATGTATATATATCATATTAAGATATATTAATATATCATAATATCATGATAATATAATAATTTAACATCTCATTAGATATAATAAACATTGGGTTAACAACATTTAACAAGATCGTTAACTTAAAGGTTTCAAATCAACATTTACATGTAACGACTAACGATGACTTAACGACTCAGTTAAAATGTATATACATGTAGTGTTTTAATATGTATTCATACACTTTTGAAAGACTTCAAGACACTTATCAAAATACTTCTACTTAACAAAAATTCTTACAATTACATCCTCGTTCAGTTTCATCAACAATTTTACTCGTATGCACCCGTATTCGTACTCGTACAATACACGGCTTTTAGATGTATGTACTATTGGTATATACACTCTAATGATCAGCTCTTAGTAGCCCATGTGAGTCACCTAACACATGTGGGAACCATCATTTGGCAACTAGCATGAAATATCTCATAAAATTACAAAAATATTAGTAATCATTCATGACTTATTTACAAGTAAACAAAATTACACATCCTTTATATCTAATCCATATACCAACGACCAAAAACACCTACAAACACTTTCATTCTTAAATTTTCTTCATCTAATTGATCTCTCTCAAGTTCTAACTTCAAGTTCTAAGTGTTCTTCATAAATTCTATAAGTTCTAGTTTCATAAAATCAAGAATACTTCCAAGTTTGCTAGCTTACTTCCAATCTTGTAAAGTGATCATCCAACCTCAAGAAATCTTTCTTATTTACAGTAAGATATCTTTCTAGTACAAGGTAATACTCATATTCAAACTTTGATTCAATTTCTATAACTATAACAATCTTATTTCGAGTGGAAATCTTACTTGAACTTGTTTTCGTGTCATGATTCTGCTTCAAGAACATTCAAGCCATCCAAGGATCCTTTGAAGCTAGATCTATTTTTCTAATTTCCAGTAGGTTTATCCATAAAACCTGAGGTAGTAATGATGTTCATAACATCATTCGATTCATATATATATAAAACTACCTTATTCGAAGGTTTAAAATTGAAATCACTAGAACATAGTTTAGTTAATTCTAAACTTGTTCGCAAACAAAAGTTAATCCTTCTAACTTGACTTTTAAAATAAACTAAACACATGTTCTATATGATATGCTAACTTAATGATTTAAAACTGGAAAACACGATAAACACCGTAAAACCGGATATACGCCGTCGTAGTAACACCGCGGGCTGTTTTGGGTTAGTTAATTAAAAACTACGATAAACTTTGATTTAAAAGTTGTTCTTCTGGTAAAATGATTTTTCTTATGAACATGAAACTATATCCAAAAATCATGGTTAAACTCAAAGTGGAAGTATGTTTTCCAAAATGGTCATCTAGATGTCGTTCTTTCGACTGAAATGACCACCTTTACAAAAACGAATTGTAACCTGTATTTTCGACTATAAACTTATAATTTTTATGTTTAGATTCATAAACTTAAGTTCAATATGAAACATAGCAACTTGAAACACTCAAAACGGATTTAAAACGAAGAAGTTATGGGTAAAACAAGATTGGATATTTTTTGCTTGTTGTAGCTACGTGAAAATTGGTAACAAATTTATATTAATCATATCCAAGCTAACTTATATTATATTATACATGTATTCTAATATATTTTTAAATCTTGGGATACCATAGACACGTATGCAAATGTTTTGACATATCATATCGACCCATCTATATATATTATTTGGAACAACCATAGACACTATATGCAGTAATGTTGGAGTTAGCTATACAGGGTTGAGGTTGATTCCAAAAATATATATACTTTGAGTTGTGATCTAGCCTGAGACGTGTATACACTGGGTCGTGGATTGATTCAAGATAATATATATCAATTTATTTCTGTACATCTAACTATGGACAACTAGTTGTAGGTTACTAACGAGGACAGCTGACTTAATAAATTTAAAACATCAAAATGTATTAAAAGTGTTGTAAATATATTTTGAACATACTTTGATATATATGTACATATTTGTTATAGGTTCGTGAATCGACCAGTGGCCAAGCCTTACTTCCCGACGAAGTAAAAATCTGTGAAAGTGAGTTATAGTCCCACTTTTAAAATCTAATATTTTGGGATGAGAATACATGCAGTTTTATAAATGTTTTACGAAATAGACACAAGTAATTGAAACTACATTATATGGTTGAATGATCGAAGCCGAATATGCCCCTTTTGCTTGGTAACCTAAGAATTAGTAAACCGATCTACTAATTGACGCGAATCCTAAAGATAGATCTATTGGGCCTAACGAACCCCATCTAAAGTACCGGATGCTTTAGTACTTCGAATTCGTTTTTAACATGTCCGAAGGATTTCTCGGAATGATAGGGGATATTCTTATATGCATCTTGTTAATGTCGGTTACCAGGTGTTCACCATATGAATGAATTTTATCTCTATGTATGGCATGTATATTGAAATATGAAATCTTGTGGTCTATTATTATTATGATTTGATAATATATAGGTTAAACCTATAACTCACCAACATTTTTGTTGACGTTTTAAGCATGTTTATTCTCAGGTGATTATTAAGAGCTTCCGCTGTTGCATACTAAAATAAGGACAAGATTTGGAGTCCATGCTTGTATAGTATTATGTAAAAACTGCATTCAAGAAAATTATTTTTGATGTAATATATTCTTATTGTAAACCATTATGTAATGGTCGTGTGTAAACGGTATATTTTAGATTATCATTACTTGATAATCTACGTAATGCTTTTTAAACCTTTATCGATAAAATAAAGGTTATGGTTGTTTTAAAAATGAATGCAGTCTTTGAAAAACGTCTCATATAGAGGTCAAAACCTCGCGACGAAATCAATTAATATGGAACGTTTATAATCAATATGAACGGGACATTTCAGCCACGCCTATTGGCGCGGCGCGGCCACCCAATGTCGCGACGCGACATAAGCCATGTTCAGGGGCTGTTCAACTTCGCACTTTTTCGTTTAATTCCAACTATGCTACGCACCTCTGATTAACATGTAACTTGTTCTGACATGCTTATATATGAATAATTAGCTCAGAAAAATAGTTCAAGACCCGACCCGAACGTGTTGACTTTTTCGTTGACTTTGACTTGACCAAAGTTGACTTTTAATCAAACTTAACCAAATACTTATGCAATCGTTTTAACTCGCTTTTATATTTGTACCTTGCATGAAACGTGAAAATTTGATTCACATGCTATATAATCGAGTCGTAATGAGCCATAGGACTAATTGAACAACTTTGACCGACTTCATGTTTACCAATATTGATACAACCTATTGTGTAGGTCGAGACTAGCATTCTTTCTTGCACTCGTTTACTTGTGAAGTACATTTACATTCATACACTTAAGGTGAGATCATAGTCCCACTTTTACTCTTTAAAACTTACATTTAGGATGAGAAAACATAAACGTTTCGTTTTACAAAGTGAACACAAGTACGGAAACAAACATTCTACGTACGAGTTAGAACAAAAATCCTCAATTCGATTATCATTAGTTACACTTGCTGGGTGTAAGCGTGAACTTGTGTTGTATGGCCATATGGGTTTGACAAACTCTCATTCGGACGGTTCGCTACCGTTATGCAGATGAAATATATTTTCGAGAATAAGTGTATGTTCTAACACTATGTGATGAGGTAACGTTAGTTAAGCCTTGATAATTGGGTGCTCGTGATAACCATTTTTAGAATGATCATACTATTACTCCAACGTTATAAATCTTGTGGTTCAACTTACTTACTTACGTACTCACTTACTAAACCTATGATTTCACCAACGTTTTTCGTTGACAGTTTTCTAAATGTTTTCTCAAGTCCTTGAATGCTAAGTGATACATGCTTCCGCACTCTATTTTTGATACTTGCCTGGATGTCGAGTGTACATGCATATTTGGAGCATCTTTTGACTTACTTTTAAAATTGTGTCGCATAGGTTTCATTTGTACATTAAACGTTGTAATGTAACTAGTCGTTGTACTACTTTTGTAAACCTTGAAACATCCTTACATTTGAAATGAATGCGACATATTTTGGTCAAACGTTGTTTTAAAGACTTATGACCACATAACGGGACCTAAGTAGACGGCGCTGTCAAATGACGATTTTGTCGGGTCGCTACAGATGGTATCAGAGCGTTGGTTGTAGGGATTTCGAGTTCATCGGTGTCAACCCCGAGTCATAGGGCACATTGGTGAGTCTAGACTACAACCGGTATATAGACTTGAAGTAGGACTTGCTTGACTACTTGTGCATTTATACTTAAACTATTCTATTCGTATCTAACTCCTATTTCATCTTAATCTCACGTTGTTTAATTTGAATGACACACCATCTTGACTTTATGAGATAATGTCGAATGCACATATGAATTAGGGTAATATAATTACCGGGATTATATTACGGTGACTCATATGGACGTTCCTACATTATAACATAAAGAATTTAGGCCGAGTCAAGGAAAATTTTCTCTCAATCTTTATTCCATATCACGATTAGTATTATTTGATCGGTGTCGAAGGGCCGGTCAAAAATAGCCTAATTACTCTACTTTAGATAGGGTAAGCAGGATTCGTTCCACGGGAAGTTATGGTTAATTAGCAAGCAATTTCATGATTGGTTTGTTTGTGATTAACTAAAATTAACTAAAGTAAAGACTAGATTAACAATTACTAAGCAAATGTAAACTTTGAGTATTTAAGAGCATAAACAATGAACTAAACGAAAAGGTTGTAATCAATTGGATGGAAGTCTTTATCCCTTCACAATCCCAATCTAACATGCATTCATTCAAACAAGTATTATGTTTATCAAGTATTGATCAAATCTCATAGACAAGATTTCTTAGGCTTATCAACTCTAACTATCTTGGGATTGAATCATGCAACCTAGACACTATGTCTTTGTGATTAACTAAAATTAACTAAAGTAAAGACTAGATTAATAATTACTAAGCAAATGTAAACTTTGAGTATTTAAGAGCATAAACAATGAACTAAACGAAAAGGTTGTAATCAATTGGATGGAAGTCTTTATCCCTTCACAATCCCAATCTAACATGCATTCATTCAAACAAGTATTATGTTTATCAAGTATTGATCAAATCTCATAGACAAGATTTCTTAGGCTTATCAACTCTAACTATCTTGGGATTGAATCATGCAACCTAGACACTATGTCTTTATCCTTAATCTAATTAACACTAAGTTGGATCAAGAACACAATGTTAAATTACTATAATTCAACTTGCAATAATCACAATCAATAATACTTGCATTGATCAATAAACAATTGGTTTATAATATCACAATTCAAAAGACATAAGTTTCATAACATTACAAACCACATAAACTTGAATGAAAAGAATACATGTATCAATTGTTCATGGAAGTAATAAAGTAAAAGAAACTAGCCAAGCATGTTGGTGATGATGATCATGGTTGCTTCTTGAAGTTGCATGATGAACACTCCTTGAAACCTAGCTTGAATCTTGATTTGATGATGATTGATGGTGTGTTTTTGTGTGTTTGATGCTCCTTAAACTGATGGAAAAGATGTCTTATTCGTAGCCTAGGGTTTCCTTTATATAGGAATGAAGTAGGGTATTCCCCAAGCTTGAAATCCCTCAAATCCGGCTCTAAATTCTATCCAAAAATACGCCCAGCCGCAATTTACTCTCACCAGCCGCAATTTACGCCCAGCCGCAAAAACTCAAGCGCCTCCTTATGCTCGTTTCTGACCTGAGCAAACTTTTAATTTCAGGCCAGCCGCAATTTACTCTCACCAGCCGCAATTTGCGGCTGGGTACTTTTTTCGCGCCTTTTTCTCGTTTTAATCCTCGTTTTCGCGTTTCGTCTTGACTCGTTACCCATTATAAAAACCTTATAAAAGAGCCTTTTCAACCTCAAATGCACACATAAAATTCATCTTTTAATATCAAACACAATCGGCATTTATGAACCGATCAACTCCCCCACACTTATCATTGTTTGTCCTCAAACAATCTTAAACTCAAATCTTCAACTCAAATCTCTAGCAAAAGGCATGAATAAAACCGCAAAGTCTTGAACTCAATGTGAAACATAAATTCCTCCGACATGGCTCCCACTTGAAGTGAACTAACTTTAAATTCCCAAATTGAATCATGATTATATCAACATCTTGTCTTGAACGAATACTTCATAGCAAAGTGTAAATAAACCTCGAGCTTTTTTAATCTTCAAATGAACCATGAGTTAAGTGGGAGCCATCCGCCATATGAACTAGATAAAAAAATGTACCGTCAATTCCATATTTGTTTTAAAGGTTGGTGTGCCAGAGTGCCCGAAGACACCCTTTTTGGTTCTCCCGGTGTTTTAGGATCACGGCACTCATCTCATGCCCCCAACAACTCCTCCGGTGACTCTTGGAGCAGGGTGGACAATCGACGAAGGGTCGTGGAATTTAAGTCCCACGTTACTTATAATGAGAAATAATTTTTGTGGATTTAGCCCCATCTAGCTCTATTTTTAGCGGTATTATATGCCCCAACAAGGCTCTCGTGTAGGAATATTTATCCAGCCCCTATACTGGCTGTTTTATGGATTTGGCTCCATCGAGCTCTCATTTTGTGGTTTTAGCCCCAAGCATGGCTCTCGTTTAGGAATATTTATCAAGCCCCTATACTGGCTGTTTTGCAGCGAACTGCGGGTATGGCTAGTGTCATCCACAGCTAATCCTAGTTTTGGATAGCGACACAGAACAAGTCCAAGCACTAGCATTTGTTCCCGGTATCGAAACAAGATGCGAATGAACAGGAAATGACATTTTGTACCTTTCACTTTCGTCAATTCGTGGGTAAAAAGCTGCACTAAAAAGTGCTTGCGAAGCGTAAATTGGAAGACTTTACTTCCTTCTTGATAACACAACTAAGAAGACTTTACTTCTTAACTTTACCATTTGGAAAATCTTTATTAATTAAGGTGCTAACGACCAACTTTTTCTTAATACCATGTCACTTCACTTATTCTTTCAACTCTTTTTTTTTCACAAAAATCACACTTGGTTTGTTATAAAATTATGATTAAAAATTTTGTTCAATTGCAATAATCATAATGTTTTACTCATTTTAAGCTTCAAACCCAAGTAATGTATACCAAAAGAAAATTTTAATTTTCCCCTCTCCCCCACACTTGAATCATGCTACACCCTCGTACGCATGTTTAGAGTATTACAATACTTATGTGAAAAGAAAAAGGGAAAATCTAACACATTACCGAGATACTCGCAAGTTCATCATCCAATAGTAACCATCGTACACCATTTTGATTCATCATCACGCATTCCATTCGATTACATTTATCCTTCCATTACAACTTAGAAAAGAAAGCAAAAGAAAAGCTTAAAATCTAACTAGCCACTTCCGTAGGACTCACGGTTGCACTTAGCGAGTGCAACAAGCCTTTAAACCACCCGATTCCCTCGGGTAGATGAGTTTTGTCTCGTGAGGGCTTGCAGTGAACATACCCACAAAGTTCATTTAACTAAAAATAAATAAAAATAAAATAGAAACAAAGTAAAAATAAAATGAAGAATACTTACAAACTCTACACATAGTTTGTGCAGTTTTATTTCTGAGTCGCGCACTTTCTTCACTTCAGCTAATTCCAGGACTGTAGAAGGTTCCTCCTTCCCTCACTTTATGAGAACCTTCAATATCTCTAACTTTTCTCAACTTAGAATCCAACCACACATCATTCTCCTTAGCCACATGTATTAACTCAAACAATTTAGATTTTTCTTTAGAAGACAAGTTACACACAAGACGGTTGGTTAAGCTTTCATCCCCCCTACTCCTAGCATCATGGACGCGTCTATGTAATTTCCTCATGGAACGATCAAGCATCGGATCATCCCCATATTCCTTACACTCACTATCATGCCTCAAAGAACTATGTGGCGGGTTTTCACTATCTCCCCCACACTTATGCCCTTCAAGATCCTCTAAATTGGAAAACACCTCATAATCAACTTGAGAATTCACATTTTCATTCTTATTCACTTTGATCTTGTGACCTCCAAACCTCTCAACAAGTTGTTCTACGTTTCTCCCCATTACTTTGACTACTTTTGTATCGGATTCTTCAAACTTTTCAAGTGTATCAACAGACACATTCCCAACACACATAGTCTCCATTTTGTTATCTCTGGATACCTGCTCATTTGATTTTCTCATTGATGGTGGTCGGTAAGGCTCAATCGTCTTTGGAGTTACCAAATGTTCCATCTTATCATCTTTCTCACTAAATGTGGACACTGTCATCACAGTTTCTTTCATCGGTAACGAATAAGTTGTGTTGATAGACGAACTCAACTTGGTTTCAAGAACTTGACTCAAATTTTTTAATTCCCGCTCAAGATTTTGTATCGACTCTTGTTGACTCATCAAAATTTCTGCATTAGTTTTTATTTGAGATTCCATGAATTCACTCGTCATACCCTCTTCACTAGATTTTCTTACCTCCTCTTTCTCTTTCACATCCGATGCATACTTTTGAACCTGTTCATGGTTAGTATCCAACAAAAAACAATCCTGGACATCCGGTGTATGTAATGAATTAAAAATATTAATTCGTGATCTCTTATTACCAAAAGAAATATCCATAACCTCGGTTCTACAATTGATAAGAGCATCAATTGTGGCCAAAAATGGACGACCAAGAATGATCGTCGGTTGGGTCTCCCTAAAAGAGGTCTCTGTGTCCATAACTATAAAATCTACTGGGTAATAAAAGTCTTCCACTTTCACAATCACATTTTCCAACATACCCCGTGGAGTTCTCATTGACCGATCCGCAAGTTGGACAAGAATATCTGTATGTTTTAAAGTTACCAACTCGTATTGGTCAACAAGGCTCGATGGATGTATGTTAATACTTGCCCCTAAGTCCAACAAAGCCTTTTTGACATTAACATTACCCACCGTAACCGAAATTAATGGTGTCCCCGGGTCCTTAAACTTAGGTGAAAGTGAACCCGAAATTACAGTACTCACTTTTTCAGTTAATTTTACCTTTTTGGACAATGATGCGTTGAGTTTACGCTTTTGAACACACAAATCTTTTAAAAACTTAGCATATGCTGGAATTTGTTTGATTGCATCAATAAGTGAAATATTGATTTTTACTTGTTTAAATGTTTCCTACATATCATCCGTTTTCGGTCCCTTTTTCCCATAAGGGAATTGGTTTGGGGACTCCAAAGCCTCGGGGAATGGAATGGTATTAGTTTCCATGTCTGATTTCCCAATTTCGTTAAAGATGGGTTCTTTATTTTCCGCCCCCTTCCCATGGTCAATATTTTCACTTACCTCATCCTCTTCATCAAGAACGATAGGAGACTTACTTGCATCGCGTTGAGCTACCTCTTTCTCACCAACCTTATTGTCAAACTTCTTTCCACTACGCAAGGTGCCTACCATGTTTACACTATGTCCTTTTCCCGAGTCCTTATGATTTGGATTTAACACCGTATAACTCGGTATGGTACCCGGCTCCCTATTTCCCCTACCTTTCGCTACATTACCGATCTCCTTAGCCAATGCACCAATCGACTTATTTTGCACTTCTATCATTTTTCGCATTTCGGAGATGAACGCATCCATCTTAGCATCCGAGCTTGATGGTTGATTGGGTGGAACATTGTTTTGATTTTGGTTTTGGTTTTGATAATTGTTTTGATTTTGGTAATTGTTTTGGTTTTGGTTTTGGTTTCGGTTATTGGGATAAGGGTTTTGGTAGTTTCCTTGGTTTTGAAAGTTGTTTTGGTTTTGGAAGTTATTTTGAGGTCTTGGTTGGGTTCCTTGATAGTTAGCAATTAGAGCGTTGTTGTTGCTCCAACTAAAGTTTGGATGATTTCTCCATCCCGGATTATATGTGTTGGAGTATGGATCAAACCTCCTTCCCTGAACCTCATGAACTTGTTCTTCCATTATTTGTTGATTTACCGGTGGAAGCCCATTTCTACATCCGTATGCAAAGTGAGAAGGATCTCCACAAATCTCACAAACTTCCTGAACCTGCGAAACATTACAAGCAAGACCCTGGTTTGGGTTGTTAAATATAAGCATTTTCAAATCATCTAATTCTTGCTCTAAGTTCCTAGATGAACCACCCGAATCGGAAACATGATTCACTCGGGAGGTACTAGGTTGTTTACGATTAACCGAAGCTTGGGTTTTTGAACCTTTGCTTAACTATTCAAAGAACGTCCATTCATCATCACTAGATCGAGTTAAAAATGCCCCACCACTAGCCGCCAAAAGGAATTGCCTATTTTGGGAATCTAAACTATCATAGAAAACTTTAACCAATTCCCACTTTGGTATCTCATGGTGTGGGCATGCCCTAAGTAATTCCTTCAAACGTTCGTACGCTTCATGAAAAAGTTCACCAGGCAATTGCCTAAAAGATTTTATTTGTGTACGCATGTCCGAGGTCTTACTTATCGGGTAGAACTCCTCTAAAAACTTCCTTTTCATTTCCGCCCAAGTATTAATACTCCGGGCGGGTAAAGAGAGAAACCAACGTTTTGCCTTATCTTTCAATGAATAAGGAAATAAGCGAAGATGTACCTCCTCATCAGTGAAACCGTTTACCTGATTAGTAGCACATATTTCATTAAACTCGGTGATGTGTTCATATGATTCCTCATTGGCCATACCTCGGTAGGTTGGCAAGATCGATATGAGTTGAGACTGGACCTCAAATCATCGATTGTTTCCTCCTACCGGTGCAGTATAAACAATGGGTGAATGATCCTCAAAATCACCCGGTTGGTAGTAAGTGTCTACTCCTCTTGGTCGTTCGGCCATATCTTCTCGTTGATCAAAAACTTCCTCTTCAGTGTCAGACTCTGATTTAGGAGAGTTTGGTGGAACAATCGAATGTGTCTCTAACTGTGGTTGAGTGGATGCTGAAGCCACTGTCGAACCCTTTAAGATTCTTGTAGCTTTTCGATTAGCTTTTGCAGATTTCTCGATTTCAAAGTCTAAAGTCTTAAGATTTTGATCTCCCAAACTCCGAGTTTGCATACACTAACCTGCACTTCAACAAGAACAAGAACAACGAGCGTAAAACTGACAAAAACAAAATAAATAAAACACTATTTTTGGATTTTTATTGGTTTTATAATTTTTATGGTTTTTCTAATTTAACACGAAAGCAATAAAATAAGAGCTCGCAATCAATCGCACACCTCCCCGGCAGCGGCGCCAAAATTTGATCGGTGTCGAAGGGCCGGTCAAAAATAGCCTAATTACTCTACTTTAGATAGGGTAAGCAGGATTCGTTCCACGGGAAGTTATGGTTAATTAGCAAGCAATTTCAAGATTGGTTTGTTTGTGATTAACTAAAATTAACTAAAGTAAAGACTAGATTAACAATTACTAAGCAAATGTAAACTTTGAGTATTTAAGAGCATAAACAATGAACTAAACGAAAAGATTGTAATCAATTAGATGGAAGTCTTTATCCCTTCACAATCCCAATCTAACATGCATTCATTCAAACAAGTATTATGTTTATCAAGTATTGATCAAATCTCATAGACAAGATTTCTTAGGCTTATCAACTCTAACTATCTTGGGATTGAATCATGCAACCTAGACACTATGTCTTTATCCTTAATCTAATTAACACTAAGTTGGATCAAGAACACAATGTTAAATCACTATAATTCAACTTGCAATAATCACAATCAATAATACTTGCATTGATCAATATACAATTGGTTTATAATATCACAATTCAAAAGACATAAGTTTCATAACATTACAAACCACATAAACTTGAATGAAAAGAATACATGTATCAATTGTTCATGGAAGGAATAAAGTAAAAGAAACTAGCCAAGCATGTTGGTGATGATGATCATGGTTGCTTCTTGAAGTTGCATGATGAACACTCCTTGAAACCTAGCTTGAATCTTGATTTGATGATGATTGATGGTGTGTTTTTGTGTGTTTGATGCTCCTTAAACTGATGGAACAGATGTCTTATTCATAGCCTAGGGTTTCCTTTATATAGGAATGAAGTAGGGTATTCCCCAAGCTTGAAATCCCTCAAATCCGGCTCTAAATTCTATCCAAAAATACGCCCAGCCGCAATTTACTCTCACCAGCCGCAATTTACGCCCAGCCGCAAAAACTCAAGCGCCTCCTTATGCCCGTTTCTGACCTGAGCAAACTTTTAATTTCAGGCCAGCCGCAATTTACTCTCACCAGCCACAATTTGCGGCTGGGTACTTTTTTCGCGCCTTTTTCTGGTTTTAATCCTCATTTTTGCGTTTCGTCTTGACTCGTTACCCATTATAAAAACCTTATAAAATAGCCTTTTCAACCTCAAATGCACACATAAAATTCATCTTTTAATATCAAACACAATCGGCATTTATGAACCGATCATTATTGAGAATACTAATCAACGATATTCTTGTGTCTTGAAGGAACAATGCCTCCTCGCCGAGTCCCACGCAATGAAACTCCCGAACAAGCTCTTCAACGAATGATAGCCACCGTCGTAGATGCGGCCATGGCCGGTCACTCATCCAACAACAACAACAATAACAACAACCACAACAACAACAATGGAGCCGGTAACTCAAATGAGGGATGCTCCTACAAAGCTTTCATGGGGTGCAAACCTCATACTTTCGATGGGACCGGAGGACCGGTTGCTCTCACTCGATGGTTTGAGAAAACGGTGATCGGTTCATAAATGCCGATTGTGTTTGATATTAAAAGATGAATTTTATGTGTGCATTTGAGGTTGAAAAGGCTCTTTTATAAGGTTTTTATAATGGGTAACGAGTCAAGACGAAACGCGAAAATGAGGATTAAAACGATAAAAAGGCGCGAAAAAAGTACCCATCCGCAAATTGCGGCTGGTGAGAGTGAATTGCGGCTGGCCTGAAATTAAAAGTTTGCTCAGGTCAGAAACAGGCATAAGGAGGCGCTTGAGTTTTTGCGGCTGGGCGTAAATTGCGGCTGGTGAGAGTAAATTGCGGCTGGGCGTATTTTTGGATAGAATTTAGAGCCGGATTTGAGGGATTTCAAGCTTGGGGAATACCCTACTTCATTCCTATATAAAGGAAACCCTAGGCTATGAATAAGACATCTTTTCCATCAGTTTAAGGAGCATCAAACACACAAAAACACACCATCAATCATCATCAAATCAAGATTCAAGCTAGGTTTCAAGGAGTGTTCATCATGCAACTTCAAGAAGCAACCATGATCATCATCACCAACATGCTTGGCTAGTTTCTTTTACTTTATTCCTTCCATGAACAATTGATACATGTATTCTTTTCATTCAAGTTTATGTGGTTTGTAATGTTATGAAACTTATGTCTTTTGAATTGTAATATTATAAACCAATTGTTTATTGATCAATGCAAGTATTATTGATTGTGTTTATTGCAAGTTGAATTATAGTGATTTAACATTGTGTTCTTGATCCAACTTAGTGTTAATTAGATTAAGGATAAAGACATAGTGTCTAGGTTGCATGATTCAATCCCAAGATAGTTAGAGTTGATAAGCCTAAGAAATCTTGTCTATGAGATTTGATCAATACTTGATAAACATAATACTTGTTTGAATGAATGCATGATAGATTGGGATTGTGAAGGGATAAAGTCTTCTATCCAATTGATTACAACCTTTTCGTTTAGTTCATTGTTTATGCTCTTAAATAATCAAAGTTTACATTTGCTTAGTAATTGTTAATCTAGTCTTTACTTTAGTTAATTTTAGTTAATCACAAACAAACCAATCTTGAAATTGCTTGCTAATTAACCATAACTTCCCGTGGAACGAATCCTGTTTACCCTATCTAAAGTAGAGTAATTAGGCTATTTTTGACCGGCCCTTCGACACTGATCAAACGGAAGCTGTTTTTAGCATAAGCGGTTGCCGGGACCAAGACAAGGTCAAATACCCCACCCACACTTTTGCCGGTATCGCTCTCACGTGGTAGAACATGTATGTACAATCGGTGGGTACCGATGAAGCCCACGCTCTCTCTTGGTCCGATTTATAAGAAAAGATGATCACCGAATACTTTCTGCGCGAAGAGACCTGAAGGCTCGAAAGCGAGCTAAGAAGTTTTAAAGCGGTCGGAAACGACCTCAACGCTTATAATCAACGGTTTTCCGAGCTAGCTCTAATGTGTCCAAACCTTGTAAATCCCGAGCCTCTACAAGTTAAACTTTACATGGATGGCCTTCCTAAGAGCATCAAACACGGGGTAATGTCATCCAAACCCGCCAACCTACAAGAAGCTTTAAAGATGGCCCGCCAATTAATTGAAACGGTGGATGAAATCGTAGTACCGGCACCTAAGGCCGAGGATAAATCGGGGGTAACAAAAGAAAATGGGAAGCCACTCAATCAAGCAACTACAACAACAACAACTTCACCAAAAAGCCTTTCACCTCCGATGGCAAGAAAAGTTATGCCGGAGCCAAATCTTTTTGCAACAAATGCCACAAGCATCATTTTGGTGAATGTGGCAAGCTAATTTGTCACCGGTGCAAAGGAAGTGGTCATATGGCCAACGATTGTAGGAGTGCCGCACCCGTCGCTCGAAAGGGTCCCGATGCACCAAAGACGGTCACTTGTTACGGATGTGGCCAACAAGGTCATTTTAGAAATGCATGCCCAAATAAGAAAGATAACCCCAATACGTGCAGTCGAGCTTTCAACATTAACACCGAGGAAGCCCGAGATGACAATGAACTAGTCACAGGTACGGTTCTTCTCAGCAATTCTTATGTCTCATGCTTATTCGATTCGGGTGTCGATAAGAGTTTTGTATCCAAGACTTTGACTCATTCTTTTAGCACTCTACCACTCCCACTAGATACTACTTATACCATTGAAGTTCTTTTAGCACTCCACCACTCCCACTAGATACTACTTATACCATTGAAGTGGCCAACGACAAACTATTGAGTGCCGACAAATTTTATCGGGGGTGTACGTTAAACTTAACGGGTAAAGAGTTTGAAATTGACTTGATACCTATAGAACTAGGGAGCTTCGATGTAATAATTGGTATGGATTGGTTAGCCAAAACGAAATCTCACATCCTTTGTGATCTTAAAGCGATTCAAATTCCTATCGAGAATGGTGAACCCTTGATTGTTTATGGCGATAAGAGTTGCACCGGACTCAACCTCATCTCATGCCTTAAAGTAGAAAAATATCTTCGCAAAGGTTGTTTCGCGATTCTAGCCCATTAAGAAAGTCGAGACCGATGAGAAGCATATCGATGATGTGCCAATTGTTAGTGACTTTTTCGATGTTTTTCCCGACGAATTGCCGGGTCTTCCACCTCATCGATCTGTAGAATTCCAAATCGATCTTATTGCGGGAGCCACACCCGTAGCACGTGAACCGTATAGACTCGCTCCATCCAAAATACAAGAATTGCAAAGTCAAATTCAAGAACTACTTGACCGTGGTTTTATCCAACCTAGCCATTCACCATGGGGCGCTCCGATTTTATTCGTTAAGAAGAAAGATGGATCCCTACGAATGTGCATCGACTATCGTGAACTAAACAAATTGACGGTTAAGAACCGATATCCTCTTCCACGCATCGATGACCTCTTTGATCAACTACAAGGATCTTGTGTATATTCAAAAATCGATCTCCGCTCGGGTTATCATCAACTAAGGGTTAAGGGGGAAGATGTCTCCAATACCGCTTTTCGAACTCGCTATGGTAGTTACGAATTCTTTGTCATGCCATTAGGTCTAACTAATGCACCGGCGGTGTTCATGGATCTTATGAACCGCGTGTGCAAACCGTATCTCGACAAGTTCGTTATTATATTCATCGATGACATCTTGGTCTATTCTAAAAGTGAAGAAGAGCACGAACAACACCTTCGACTCGTGCTCAAACTCTTGAGATAAGAACGACTCTATGCCAAGTTCTCCAAGTGTGAATTTTGGTTGAAGAAAGTTCAATTCCTTGGTCATGTTGTAAGAGATCAAGGTATTAAGGTCGATCCCGCAAAAATCGAAGTCATTAGCAAATGAGAAACCCCTACTACTCCTACTCACATTCGACAATTCTTAGGCCTCGCCGGGTATTATCGTAGGTTCATCGAGAATTTCTCTTTGGTTGCACGTCCTCTAACCGCGTTAACTCACAAGGGAAGGAAATTAGTTTGGGAAACCGAGCAAGAATCCGCGTTTCAAATCTTGAAGGAAAAGTTAACCACCGCTCCTATCTTAACGCTTCCAGAAGGCAATGATGATTTTGTTGTATATTACGATGCCTCGAAACATGGTTTTGGGTGCGTATTGATGCAACGAAAGAAGGTTATTGCTTATGCCTCCCGACAATTGAAAATCCACGAACGGAACTACACAACACATGATCTCGAACTCGGAGCCGTTGTCTTTGCACTTAAAATGTGGAGACACTATCTTTATGGAACCAAAAGTACTATCTTCACCGATCACAAAAGCCTTCAACACATCTTTGATCAAAAGCAACTAAACATGAGACAATGACGGTGGATTGAAACTTTGAATGATTACGATTGTGAGCTTCGTTATCACCCCGGGAAGGCAAATGTAGTAGCCGATGCCTTAAGTCAAAAGGAAAGAATGGTGCCCCTACGTGTCCTAGCTTTAAACATCACCATCCACACTAATCTTAATAACCAAATTCGTGTAGCCCAAGATGAGGCTCTCAAGAATGAAAACATCTCTCTTGAAAGCTTGAACGTCCTCACCTCTTGATTCAAAGTTAGGGAGACCGGACTCCGATATTTCGTCGGAAGAATTTGGGTACCTAGTTATGGGGGCTTACGAAGCCTTATTTTAGACGAAGCCCATAAGTCAAGATATTCGATTCACCCCGGTGCCAATAAGATGTACCACGACCTCAAAGAACAATATTGGTGGCCGAACATTAAAACATATCGTAGCCCGTCACGGTGTACCTTTATCTATTATTTCTGACCGAGATGGTCGTTTTGTTTCTAGATATTGGCGTACCTTACAAGAAGCATTGGGAACGCGTTTAGACATGAGCACCGCATATCATTCACAAACCGATGGACAATGCGAACGCACAATTCAAACTTTGGAAGACATGCTACGAGCTTGCGTTATCAACTTTGGAAAAGCTTGGGATAAGCACTTGCCTCTAGCCGAATTCTCTTACAACAATAGTTACCACACGAGTATCAACGACGCACCTTTCGAAGCCTTATATGGTCGCAAATGTCGTTCTCCTCTTTGTTGGGCCGAGGTAGGTGACAAGCAAATTACCGGACCCGAACTCATTCACGAAACAATCGAGAAGATCGTTCAAATCCGAGATAGGCTTAGGACGGCCCGTAGTCGTCAAAAGAGCTATACCGACATTAGACGCAACGACCTCGAATTCCAAGTCGGTGACCGTGTAATGTTAAAAGTCGCACCTTGAAAAGATGTAATTCGTTTTGGGAAACGTGGGAAGCTAAATCCGCGGTATATTGGTCCTTTCGAAATCTTGGAGCGTGTTGGAACCGTTGCTTATCTTTTAGATCTTCCGCCTTAACTGAGCTCCGTTCATCCTACTTTCCATGTATCAAATTTGAAGAAGTTTTTTGCCGAACCCGAACTCGTCATCCCTCTCGAGGAGCTTACTATTGATGACAAACTTCATTTTGTGGAAGAACCGGTTGAAATTGTGGACCACTCCGTCAAAACGCTAAAACAAAGCCGAATTCCAATTGTCAAAGTTCGTTGGAATGCCAAGAGTGGACCCGAGTTTACTTGGGAAAGACAAGATCAAATGCAAAGAAAGTATCCTCACTTATTCGTAGAGTTGGGAAGGCAAGAACTCGAGGAATCAATAATGACTACTACGCCTACTTAAATTTCGGGACGAAATTTCATTTAAGGAGTAGGTAATGTAACATCCCGTCTTTTTACTTTCCGTTTAATTATTTTAAAGTCCGTTAATTATTTATAACATCTCTCGTTACCCTACGTATTTAAGGTAATTCGCTTGATTAATTCACGCACCCGCTTTTAAAATTGAGGGACAAAACTTGTCAAGAGGCCAAAGATTTGACTAGGTCAAATGGTCAAACCTTATCTCCTCTATTCATTCATCACCTCCCTCTCTAATACTTCCATCTTTTTCTCTCAACACCCAAATCAAAGAATCATCATCCAATTTTGATCTAGAAAGTGTTCATCAAATCAAATTACATATTTGGAATCCTTGCAATTTCCTCTTCGATTCCATACCAACTTCATCTCGTTTGGGTAATTTTCTAAAAACACTAAATTTCTTGTTCTTGATCTTTTAAACTTATAAGTGTGTGTGTATGTATCCGCTGATTTTGTGACCAACCCCATTCAGCCACTTCCGAACACGCTACGCTTTTTGTCGTGCCACCTTCCAACACGTTGGAGCTGAAGACCCACCAGCACGCCGCATTAATGGCATGTTGATGCGTGCTGGTCCAAAATCTGCTGCAACACGCAGCATTAGTGATGGTCTTATTTGTGAGGCATTTACGGACACGTTCTTACACCTAGTACATTGTTTTTAAGAAATAATTCTTCCTAAACAACTTATTACGTTGTTTTTTCTAATTTTGAGGTACTAACTACATGTCACCGTTAGAGCATTCCTAGTAGCCTAATCTTGTAACCGCCAATGCTCATGCTAATTATTAGTTTCAATGGAGTGAAATGTCAATCATTAGCCAATCTCCACGTGTGATGCTTTTTATGGTTATTTGGCATTTTCCATCACGAGAAATGTGAAGAAATTTGCACTCAAAAGTAACACTGGACGGTCAATAATAATAATTTAAAAAAAATTAAATTTAATAATAAAAATAATAAAGTGAGTTCATGTGATAGTATATCATAGTCGAGAATGAATTTTAACTAGTTAGTGATGAAAAGAAAATAAAAAGGAAATAGTGATTCAACGCTGATGTGACATTGTGTTAATGTAGAGAAATGTGTTATGAATGAGAATGTCCATGGTAAACTAGTTTCAACCATAGATATTCAATCACAAATAATTTAGCCATCTAAGTGGACTCTTAACCATGACATAACGTCATGGGATCACTGACTGCCACATCAGCGCCACATCAGCATTTACTTTTCATCACTAACCAACCACTAAACTGCTAATAATCATGACGTACTCATCACTTGATCCCACCTATATTGATCTTATATATTATTCTTACTTATATATAACATTTAAAATCCTAAAACAAATATTTTTTTAATAAAAAAAACATTACACATGTAACATCCCGTCTTTTTCCGTTTACTTTCTGTTTAATTATTTTAAAGTCCGTTACTTATTTATAACATCTCTAGTTACCCTACGTATTTAAGGTAATTCGCTTGGTTAATTCACGCACCCGCTTTTAAACTTGAGGGACTAAACTTGCTAAGAGGCCAAAGATTTGACTAGGTCAAATGGTCAAACCTTATCTCCTCCATTCATTCATCACCTCCCTCTCTAATACTTCCATCTTTTTCTCTCAACACCCAAATCAAAGAATCATCATTTAATTTTGATCTAGAAAGTGTTCATCAAAACAAATTACATATTTGGAATCGTTGCAATTTCCTCTTCGATTCCATACCAACTTCATCTCGTTTGGGTAATTTTTTAAAAACACTAAATTTCTTGTTCTTGATCTTTTAAACTTATAAGTGTGTTAATTAGTGTCTATGGCTCAAGTCTAACATGAATATGTGATTTATATGCTTGTTCTTGTCATTTTGATGTAACTAGCTTAAACTTGAAATGAGTGTGTTTGGTCTTGAGATTTGGTTGCTTAAATGTTGTTAGATGTTAAAAGTGCATGTATTAAATGTGTTACTAGCATCACTAGCTTCAATTTGGTATGTAGGTTGACATGGAAAAGCTTCATAAACATAATTGTTAAATTTGTGACTTTGAGTTAGGGTTTGATAGAAGTAAAATGAACTTTTGATGCATTGAATGCTTTGCAATGTTGTTTGTAAGTGTTTAGTTGTATGGTATGCGTAATTACCTACGAAACGGCATATCACATGTGTGCATTTAATTCTCGAATCATCAAAGTGTATTTATGAACTTGAAAGCATTTATGGTGGACATTTAATGAACTTTCAAGTTGGATTTGATTATTGTAAATGATGATTTTGGTTGATGAAATGTATTTAGTTGCATTCCTCGTTAAATTACCTTTCCAACGATGTATGGTATGCGTTTTAAGTGTTTACGATTCGTTATTTGTGTTTAAATGAAGTTTGGTTGAGAATTGAACAATAGAATCAGCCCAGGCACCAGGCCACTGTGAAGACCCGTCCTAATCCATCCGGACGAAGTCCATATCGATTATAAATGATTCACATTAGTTGATTACATCGCGAGGTACTTGACCTCTATATGATACATTTTACAAACATTGCATTCGATTTTAAAAGACAATCTTTCTTTACAACGAAAGTTGACGACATGCATACCATTTCATAATATATCCAACTATAATTGACTTAATAATAATCTTTATGAACTTGACGACTCGAATGCAACGTCTTTTGAAATATGCCATGAATGACTCCAAGTAATATTTCGAAAATGAGCAAATGCACAGCGGAAGATTTCTTTCGTACCTGAGAATAAACATGCTATAAAGTGTCAACCAAAAGGTTGGTGAGTTCATTAGTTTAACATAAATAATCATTTCATAATTTTAATAGACCACAAGATTTCATATTTCCATTTCTCATAAACATACGTCCCATGCATAGAGACAAAAATATCATTCATATGGATTGAACACCTGGTAACCGACATTCACAATATGCATATAAGAATATCCCCATCATTCCGGGATCCTCCTTCGGACATGATATATATTTCGAAGTACTAAAGCATCCGGTACTTTGGATGGGGCTTGTTAGGCCCGATAGATCTATCTTTAGAGTTCGCGTCAATTAGGGTGTCTGTTCCCTAATTCTTAGATTACCAGACTAAATAAAAAGGGGCATATTCGATTTCGATCATTCAATCATATAATGTAGTTTCAATTACTTGTGTCTATTTCATAAAACAGTTATAAAAATAGCGCATGTATTCTCAGTCCCAAAATATATATTGCAAAAACATTTAAAAAGGGAATAATGAAACTCACAGTACTGTATTTTGTAGTAAAAATACATATGACGACATTTGAACAATGTAGGGTTGGCCTCGGATTCACGAACCTATATCATTTGTTTATATTCATTAATATATATATAATCGTATTCGAATAAATATATTTATTATTATTAGTGATATAATGTTTATAATAATAACTCATATATATATATATATATATATATATATATATATATATATATATATATATATATATATCATTTACTTGTGAAACTCGTAATTATTATAATGCTTAAATGATATTTGTCGTGTAAAAATATTAATTTTGGTAATACTTAATAATACTAATAATGATAGTAATGATATTAAAATTTCAAATATGTTAATAATACTAGTAGAAATGATACTAATACTAATATTAATAAAAATAATAATAAATTTTATTATTTTCATAATAACTCTAATAATAATAATTATCATCATTATAATAATAATAAATGATAATTTTTTTTATCTTAAAAGTTATATTTGTAATAATAATAATAATTATAGTTATAACACTAATGCTAATTATAATAATGATAATCTTAATATTAGTAATATTAATGATAATAATAATAATAATAACACTTATAATGATACTAGTAGTAAAACTGACGATAATACTAATATAATAATTTTTAACAACAATGCTAATAACGTTAATACTAATGTTATTAATAATAATATTACTTACAACAATAATAATAATGATAATAAGGATACTAATGCTTAATACTTAATAATAATAATAATTATTATTATTATTATAATCGTAATCATAATCATAATAATAAAAGTTACTTAATACTTGAAATAATAATAATAATGTAAATGACAATAATAACAATAATAATAAAATTCATAATCATAATAATGAGATAGAAAAACTACCTTAGGAAAAGGTTTCAAAAAAATTCGTGCCTCACGTGAGGCTCGAACCCCCGACCTCTCGGAAACGCACAAACACTCCTAACCAATCGATCGGACCTGTTTTTCTGATTAACTCCCTGACCCAAAACAATATAACCCGTGTATTATTTTCTTCCCTTCATCTTCTTCATAAAAAAAAATCCATCGATTCTTCAGAGATCAAAACAACTTTTTATATGATTGAATTAAATACCAAATTGAAACATAAACAAATAAGTTGTCGATTGAAGAAGAAAGAAAAAAAAAACAAAAAAAAAGTAAAACAGCTCGACGCTGTGTAAAGAGAAAAAAAAAATTTGAATAAGAGATTTAGAACGTTTTGGGTAATACATTCTTCACAAAATAGTTTCCAAACGGATCCTAGAAACTTTAAGAATCATCAATTTAACTTAATACACAACAGGAAATCCGAATTTTGTTGAAGAACATAAGTTGACTTTTCGAAACCAAATGTTTGACTCAGAAATTGAAATCCGTTAAGATGAATTGGACTTTGAAATTTTACAGAAAGTTTAAGTAAGGCATTCCTAACATAATAGCATTTATGGATTTTGAAATGCGATTCACGGTCGTGTTTTGGTTAAAAAGTGTTATAACAGAGGTGTCGAAGAAGAAAAAAAATAAACTTTCTGTCTTTGTTTCTGAATTGCAGGAGGAGATAGACTTCTCTAATGGTGTTAATCGAATAAAGGAAACAGCAACTGGATTGTTTTCTGGTATTTGTTTAGTCGACATAGAGAATCAATCAGAAGAGGGTATGTACGAAAAAACTAAAAATAAATAAAGTGGATGTGGACTTGCAACTGATTTTGGATTATACTCTTGTTTGAATCTGTGATGCGTACGATCTGTAACAAACTCGACAATCAAAATAGCTTACAGTGATTTGTATCAATCCATTGTTTCTCTTTTCCTTTATTTATAACTCGTAATTAACTTTTTTAATAAAAATAAATCTATATAAATATTACGCTTAATTGATCAAGTTATTTGCATTATATCTCAGTATTTATCTATACACATATATTTATAAAATATAACAGTATTTATTTATTTTTATATAGTTGTATTTATGATCTCTAATAATAATAAAAATGTTAATAATAAAAATATTAATAATAATTGTGTTATTTCCTTATAAATAATAATGACACTAATATAACCAATTACATGTATTAAATCTTATATTTATCAAACTAATATTTTAAATAGATTTTAATAAAAATATTAATATTTAAATTGTTGAAAGTGATAATAACATTATTAGTATAATATTTATATTTTAACTTGTAATTACGTTTAATATTATAATTTATTACTTATGTAATATTTAATAGTTATATAATGTATATACATATATAACAACATATATTTAATGTTTATACATTACAATATATATATACCAATAATAATAATAACAATCTTATTAATAGTAATACTACTTAATAATAATATTGGTAACGTTAATAATATTAATATAACAATTGTATTCAAACTTGTCATTAAGTTTGATATATTTCTGTTTATAATATCCTATCCACCAATTATATATTTTATTGAATCTTAAATATTTATTAATTATCTATATATTATAAAATATATAATTTTTTTTACTTATGTATAGGATTCATATATATTTACGTATTTATTTTATACATAATTGTTCGTGAATCGTCGAGCATAGTCAAAGGTTAATTGATTTCATGAATATAGATTTCGAAACTTTCGAGACTCAACATTACAGATTTTGCTTATTGTGTCTGAATAATATAAAGATTAAAGTTTAAATTTGATCAGAAATTCCCGGGTCATCACAGTACCTACCCGTTAAAGAAATTTCGTCCCGAAATTTGATCGAGGTCGTCATGGCTAACTATAAAAATGTTTTCATGACGAATATGAGTTGATTAATAGAATTTTATCATAATTGATTAACATAGATAAAACGATTTGAGTACTCGATGCGTATGAGTGAAGTTATCACAAAAGTGTGAAATGAGGTAAACAAGTTTCATCATAACTTTCCACTAGTCATGGTTGAATTTTGAAAAATAAAGTGCATCTTAGCTTTTGACATTATCTTGGTTGAATTCCGGAATTCAAGGGATTCAAAGAAAATCTTTGAAATCTAAAAGATTTGATTCTTCGGCGAATAAGGAAATTAGTGTCTCTATAATTAAATGCGGTGATCTGCCTCGATTCCTCTGTCTGATATTTTCACTATAAATTTTACCTTTTCCGTTCCATTAATCTTCACCACTTCAATACTCAATTCCCAAATTCAAAAGATCGTGAAATGCTTAATCCAGTTCTGATCCTTGTCCTTATCCTGATTATCGCAACAATCATTCTTCTTTTCCAACTTCCACCAGAGGAATCCGTTTATTTCTACTATGCTTTAGGGATTATTGTATTTATAATCCTCCCGTGTCTTTATATTGCTATACGCACTGATATCCACGGTTTGTAATTTTGGTGTTGTTGTTGGGCTTTATATTTTCTCTTATATTTTGGAGCTCTTTGCCTTTTTATTATCCTCCCGACCTCTAGTAAAGCGAGTAATGGTCCAGAATTCATAAGTATGGAATTTCAAATAAACATCGTGTTCTAAATAAGAACTAATGTATTAGCACGATTTGATTTATCAAATTACCAGAATCACTGAGAATAGAACTATCAAGAAAATACTTTCTTGATATGTTCAGAAGTTAAGCATAATGAAAGAGTTATGTAACATGAAACGTGATGACGTTAGGATCTGTGAATCATCAAGTCCCATTAGAAACTCAGCATGACTTACTGTAATATAATCACGTTGATCAAGTGTCATTATATTATACTAACTCATGCATCAGTTCCCAACATTACTTCAATAACATTCATATTTTAAGCTCGAAAGTTTACAGAATATAGAAACTAACAGTTTCTATATGATGTAATACTGATAGCACGAAGAGATTAATGATTTCAGATAAGAATAGTTATAAAAAATATCTCCAGAAATATGGAGGATATTTATAATGAAAGATACGATAATATCTCGGAATATCTAAGATCAGCGGATGATAGAAACTATTGTCTGCAAGGGTTTAGAGTAAGGAGCACGATTTTCACTAAAGACTTTAGCAGACATTGAATCATTTGGATTCTTTGAAGTCAAACTTATTCTTTATGATTTGTCCACGGCTTTCTTCATAGTTTCGCATAATCTGCTTTTCGGTACTAAATTTTCTCTTGAATGTTTCCAATATAATGATACACAGGAAGCACGAAGAGGTATATAATTTCAGACGAGAATATTTATGAACATATCCCCAGAAATATCGAAGATATTGATGATGATATTTTGGAATTTCTAAGTTCGGTGGTTGATGGAGAAAGATTTTCCGCAAGATTTTAACATGACTTCGGGGCAAGATATTCTCCAAAGATTTCAACGGATCCAGAATTATCTGGATTCTTTGAATATAGGGTATGGTCCTTGTATTTTTCCTTGGTCTCCTTCATGGTTAACTCTATCCGTTTTCCAGTTCCAACATTTCTGAGCTTTTCCAATATACTATTCTTTATCATTAAACTTCCGACGATTATGGTCGTTTACGGTTGTCTACAGTTTATGCTGCTTCATTCAGATTTCTCAACATTCAGAGTATTAATTTGTAGACTGAGTGCTTTTAGAATTTCAGAATGAAAGATCATAATTCTAAGAGATAAATGTTATATGGATACATATAACTGTTGATGTACATATGCTGTGAGTTTTTAAAGTACCGATTGCTGATTCCCGGTAATTGGTATGGCAATTCTCGTTACAAGATGCGGATGAGTATATGATAGGGTTTCAATGAATAAATATAATGATTTATCGGAGAGATTTAAACCAAGAAACAACGAGGTTGTTGGTACGTCTGCTGGTAATATGGTAAAATATGAAAGGTTCCCCGGTAACAATAAAAGAGCACGTATATATATCAAAGTTATAATAAGGTTGTTTCGAACGAAAAGTTGAAGTTGACTTGTTGGAGCTGTGACAAAATTGGCTAATTTGGAAAGAGATTGTAAAGTTATTTTCGATAATAATAACGCTCAAGGAATTAGCACCGCTACACGTTAAACGTTTACTCAATCTTCGAGAGTTTTCAGGTGCATAACAATATGCATCGATCTTTCTTCCGTAGGTAAAGTGCAGTTACTTCATCCTTTCGATGGAGGCGTTTTCAAGAATCATGAAATGTTTGAACGCAGATTGTAATCGTGAAGATACAAATGATGTTTAAGACGAAATCAAGTGGCAAACTTGAAGAATTGTTTAGTTTCATATGTTATAATCAATATTTTAATTCATTTTTAATTGTCCAATCTTATTAGTCCACAGTCGATAGTCCACAATTAACAGTCCAATAATTCATATATTGTTTAATATATATTATTCGAATTAATTAATACGTATCATGACCCGTATTCATCTCAGACTCGATCACAACTCAAAGTATATATTTTATTATAGAATCAACCTCAACCCTGTATAGAGAACTCGATCATTACTGCATATAGAGTGTCTATGGTGATTCTAAATAATATATATAGATGCGTCGATATGATATGTCAAAACCTTGTATATGTGTCCCGATATTTAAAGTGCATAAAGTAAATAACAGAAATTAAATGACGTTAAATAAAATTGCGAGAATTAAAATTGCGATAAAATAAATTGCGATAAATAAAATGTAATATGGAATTAACAGTTAGCTAGGAACAGTTAGCTAGGATTTCGTTAGCGTGGTTTCTTAACAAAATTTATATTGTCAATTAGTCTGTTTCTAATCAATTTTTATTGTGTCCATTATTTCTTCATTATGCCACTTGTTGGATTCTGATAGGTCAAAATCCAAATATAAAATTGAATGAAAATGGTTATTTTGTGGTGAACGGATTCGTATAGCTGTGGTGGTAAGTAGGATAGTAATTACCAGTTGAATCCGATTCGTAGAGTGTACAGTGTAACTTATTAATGCGAAATCTAAATATTCCTCGGGTATTACCTACCCGTTAAAATATTTTCACCATTAACAGTTTGTACAATAAAAATTTTAATTACAATCTTTATGAAAACATATATACATATATATTTTCTTCAGGCGTAATCATGGATTTAATAAGTCAATGTGATATTAAACTCATCAGATTTATGGCTAGAACTAGATTACATAATCACCATGAAGGACGAAGATAGTTTATGTAGAACGATTCGTAGAACGATGATTATGCTTGAGGTATAGATTGCGAGGTTGAGACGTGTGATGATGTTGTTGTTGTTGGTACTCCTTGGTATCCATGGTGCGTATGACGTTGATGTTTGAGGTATAGATTAAGATGTTGAGGTGTGGGATGCAGATGTTGATGTTGGTGGTGATGATGGTACTGTTGACATTGGTGGTGGTACTGGTTATGCTGCTGGTGCTGATGCTGGTGTTTGTAACCTTCTCACCATATTCTCTAAAGCCACTACCCGAGCGCAAAGCTCGTTGACTTCTTCTATTACACCGGGGTGATTTTCGGTTCGGACTAGCGGATAAATATAATCTAGAATTTGGTATAGTATATAATCGTGGCGAGATACTCTGGAAATGAGAGAAAAGATGGTGTTTCGAACAGGTTCACCGGTAAGTGCTTCAGGTTCTTCGCCAATAGGGCAATGTGACGGATGGAAAGGATCACTTTCTTCTTGTCTCCAATGATTGAGGAGGCTACGAACCCATCCCCAATTCATCCAGAATAGATGATGACTGATTGGTTGATCCATTCCGGTCACACTACTTTCGGAGCTTGAGTGGGATTCCATTTCGGAATCCAAGTGACTTGAACTAATGATGAATTCCATTTCGTACGATTGAATAAAGAATTTTTAAATATGAAATGATTTTCTGGCTAACGGATGGTATTCTTAATTACATAGAATATCCATGTATATAGAACAAAAGGTTTCGCAGATTACGGAGGAATTTACGGGATACGCCAGGTAAGGTTTACAGTAACAGATACGCTAAGATATGAATCTTGTCTATACACTATTCATGCAATCAATGCAGCAAGACGTGTCTAGACTAAGAATGATAAGCAGATGATTTCCGACTAGAAATGATAAGCAAAACTTTTTGACATGCAGACCAGGTCGAAGTCCAGACTCACTAATGCATCCTAACGACAACTAGTTAGACACACTAATGCAAGACCTGGTTCACTAAGACCACCGCTCTGATACCAACTGTGAAGACCCGTCCTAATCCATCCGGACGAAGTCCATATCGATTATAAACGATTCACATCAGTTGATTATATCGCGAGGTACTTGACCTCTATATGATACATTTTACAAACATTGCATTCGATTTTAAAAGACAATCTCTCTTTACAACGAAAGTTGACGACATGCATACCATTTCATAATATATCCAACTATAATTGACTTAATAATAATCTTTATGAACTCGACGACTCGAATGCAACGTCTTTTGAAATATGCCATGAATGACTCCAAGTAATATTTCGAAAATGAGCAAATGCACAGCGGAAGATTTCTTTCGTACCTGAGAATAAACATGCTATAAAGTGTCAACCAAAAGGTTGGTGAGTTCATTAGTTTAACATAAATAATCATTTCATAATTTTAATAGACCACAAGATTTCATATTTCCATTTCTCATAAACATACGTCCCATGCATAGAGATAAAAATATCATTCATATGGATTGAACACCTGGTAACCGACATTCACAATATGCATATAAGAATATCCCCATCATTCCGGGATCCTCCTTCGGACATGATATAAATTTCGAAGTACTAAAGCATCCGGTACTTTGGATGGGGCTTGTTAGGCCTGATAGATCTATCTTTAGAGTTCGCGTCAATTAGGGTGTCTGTTCCCTAATTCTTAGATTACCAGACTAAATAAAAAGGGGCATATTCGATTTCGATCATTCAATCATATAATGTAGTTTCAATTACTTGTGTCTATTTCGTAAAACAGTTATAAAAATAGCGCATGTATTCTCAGTCCCAAAATATATATTGCAAAAGCATTTAAAAAGGGAATAATGAAACTCACAGTACTGTATTTTGTAGTAAAAATACATATGACGACATTTGAACAATGCAGGGTTGGCCTCGGATTCACGAACCTATATCATTTGTTTATATTCATTAATATATATATAATCGCATTCGAATAAATATATTTATTATTATTAGTGATATAATGTTTATAATAATAACTCATATATATATATATATATATATATATATATATATATATATATATATATATATATATATATATATATATATATATCATTTGCTTGTGAAACTCGTAATTATTATAATGCTTAAATGATATTTGTCGTGTAAAAATATTAATTTTTGTAATACTTAATATTACTAATAATGATAGTAATGATATTAAAATTTAAAATATGTTAATAATACTAGTAGAAATGGTACTAATACTAATATTAATAAAAATAATAATAAATTTTATTATTTTCATAATAACTCTAATAATAATAATTATTATCATTATAATAATAATAAATGATAATTTTTTTTATCTTAATACTTATATTTGTAATAATAATAATTATAGTTATAACACTAATGCTAATTATAATAATGATAATCTTAATATTAGTAATATTAATGATAATAATAATAATAATAATAATAATAACACTTATAATGATACTAGTAGTAAAACTGACGATAATACTAATATAGTTGTGATAATAATAGTTTTTAACAACAATGCTAATAACGTTAATACTAATGTTATTAATAATAATATTACTTACAACAATAATAATAATGATAATAAGGATACTAATGCTTAATACTTAATAATAATAATAATTATAATAATTATAATCGTAATCATAATCATAATAATAAAAGTTACTTAATACTTGAAATAATAATAATAATGTAAATGACAATAATAACAATAATAATAAAATTAATAATCATAATAATGAGATAGAAAAACTACCTTAGGAAAAGGTTTCAAAAAAATTCGTGCCTCACGTGAGGCTCGAACCCCCGACCTCTCGGAAACGCACAAACACTCCTAACCAATCGACCGGACCTGTTTTTCTGATTAACTCCCTGACCCAAAACAATATAACCAGTGTATTATTTTCTTCCCTTCATCTTCTTCATAAAAAAAAAATCCATCGATTCTTCAGAGATCAAAACAACTTTTTATATGATTGAATTAAATACCAAATTGAAACATAAACAAATAAGTTGTCGATTGAACAAGAAAGAAAAACAAAAAAACAAAAAAAAAACAAAACAAAAAAAGTAAAACAGCTCGACGCTGTGTAAAGAGAAAAAAAAAATTTGAATAAGAGATTTAGAACGTTTTGGGTAATACATTCTTCACAAAATAGTTTCCAAACGGATCCTAGAAACTTTAAGAGTCGTCAATTTAACTTAATACACAACAGAAAATCCGAATTTTGTTGAAGAACATAAGTTGACTTTTTGAAACCAAATGTTTGACTCAGAAATTGAAATCCGTTAAGATGAATTGGACTTTGAAATTTTACAGAAAGTTTAAGTAAGGCATTCCTAACATAATAGCATTTATGGATTTTGAAATTCGATTCACGGTCGTGTTTTGGTTAAAAAGTGTTATAACAGAGGTGTCGAAGAAGAAAAAAAAATAAACTTTCTGTTTTTGTTTCTGAATTGCAGGAGGAGATAGACTTCTCTAATGGTGTTAATCGAATAAAGGAAACAGCAACTGGATTGTTTTCTGGTATTTGTTTAGTCGACATAGAGAATCAATCAGAAGAGGGTACGTACGAAAAAAATAAAAATAAATAAAGTGGATGTGGACTTGCAACTGATTTTGGATTATACTCTTGTTTGAATCTGTGATGCGTACGATCTGTAACAAACTCAACAATCAAAATAGCTTACAGTGATTTGTATCAATCCATTGTTTCTCTTTTTCTTTTATTTATAACTCGTAATTAACTTTTTTAATAAGAATAAATCTATATAAATATTACGCTTAATTGATCAAGTTATTTGCATTATATCTCAGTATTTATCTATACACATATATTTGTAAAATATAACAGTATTTATTTATTTTTATATAGTTGTATTTATGATCTCTAATAATAATAAAAATGTTAATAATAAAAATATTAATAATAATTGTGTTATTTCCTTATAAATAATAATGACACTAATATAACCAATTACATGTATTAAATCTTATATTTATCAAACTAATATTTAAAATAGATTTTAATAAAAATATTAATATTTAAATTGTTGAAAGTGATAATAACATTATTAGTATAATATTTATATTTTAACTTGTAATTACGTTTAATATTATAATTTATTACTTATGTAATATTTAATAGTTATATAATGTATATACATATATAACAACATATATTTAATGTTTATACATTACAATATATATATACCGATAATAATAATAACAATCTTATTAATAGTAATACTACTTAATAATAATATTGGTAACGTTAATAATATTAATATAACAATTGTATTCAAACTTGTCATTAAGTTTGATATATTTCTGTTTATAATATCCTATCCACCAATTATATATTTTATTGAATCTTAAATATTTATTAATTATCTATATATTATAAAATATATAATTTTTTTTACTTATGTATAGGATTCATATATATTTACGTATTTATTTTATACATAATTGTTCGTGAATCGTCGAGCATAGTCAAAGGGTAATTGATTTCATGAATATAGATTTCGAAACTTTCGAGACTCAACATTACAGATTTTGCTTATCGTGTCGGAATCATATAAAGATTAAAGTTTAAATTTGATCAGAAATTCCCGGGTCATCACAGCCACGCCTATTGGCGCGGCACGGCAACCCAATGTCGCGGCGCGACATAAGCCGTGTTCAGGGGCTGTTCAACTTCGCACTTTTTCGTTTAATTCCAACTATGCTACGCATCTCCGATTAACATGTAATTTGTTCTAACATGCTTATATATGAATAATTAGCTCAGAAAAATAGTTCAAGACCCGACCCGAACGTGTTGACTTTGACTTGACCAAAGTTGACTTTTAATCAAACTTAACCAAATACTTATGCAATCGTTTTAACTCGCTTTTATACTTGTACCTTGCATGAAACGTGACAATTTGATTCACATGCTATATAATCGAGTCGTAACGAGCTATATGACTAATTGAACAACTTTGACCGACTTCATGTTTACCAATATTGATACAACCTATTGTTTAGGTCGAGACTAGCATTCTTTCTTGTACACGTTTACTTGTGAAGTACATTTACATTCGTGCACTCAAGGTGAGATCATAGTCCCACTTTTACTCTTTAAAACTTAAATTTGGGATGAGAAAACATAAACGTTTCGTTTTACAAAGTGAACACAAGTACGGAAACAAACATTCTACGTACGAGTTAGAACAAAAATCCTCAATTCGATTATCATTAGTTACACTTGCCGGGTGTAAGCGAGAACTTATGTTGTATGACCATATGAGTTTGACAAACCCTCATTCGGACGGTTCGCTACCGTTATGCGGATGAAATATATTTTCGAGAATAAGTGTATGTTCTAACACTATGTGATGAGGTAACGTTAGTTAAGCCTTGATAATTGGGTGCTCGTGATAACCATTTTTAGAATGATCATACTATTACTCCAACGTTATAAATCTTGTGGTTCAACTTACTTACTTACGTACTCACTTACTAAACCTATGATTTCACAAACGTTTTTCGTTGACAGTTTTCTATATGTTTTCTCAGGTCCTTGAACGCTAAGTGATACATGCATCCGCACTCTATTTTTGATACTTGCTTGGATGTCGAGTATACATGCATATTTGGAGCGTCTTTTGACTTACTTTTAAAATTGTGTCGCATAGGTTTCATTTGTACATTAAACGTTGTAATGTAACTAGTCGTTGAACTACTTTTGTAAACCTTGAAACATCCTTACATTTGAAATGAATGCGACATATTTTGGTCAAACGTTGTTTTAAAGACTTATGACCACGCAACGGGACCTAAGTAGACGGCGCTGTCAAATGACAATTTTGTCGGGTCGCTACAACAAATTCCTAAAAAAAAAACATTACAAATTTCTAAAGATAAAAAAAAAAAAACATTACAAATTCCTAAAAAAAAAAAAAAAAAAAAAAAAACATTACAAATTCCTAAAAAAAAACATTACGAATTCCAAACCAAGAAAAAAGTTCAATATGACCCGATTGTATCGTCACTCACGTATCCCGAATCGCTACTGTTGTGCGAGTAGTGAGGATGAGGTCGGGCTCAGAAACGTCAGGTCCAAATACCGATACAATACAAATCGATTCGGTTGCATTTGAGTTTGGCTCTCCCGATAATTTCATGCCACTCTTTCTCGGTTGTGATAAACTCGAAGTTATCGGTTTCTGGATCACAGTAAGCAAAATCCGATGCCTCAAAGTCAACATTTTCGCGTATGTAGTAGAACAAACGCCTCGTGTCTCAATAGGTGATATCGAGTGACTCGAACGACTTACATTGCCCGTCCAGGTACATCTTCCGGTCTTCACTTAGTTCTCCCGCGTACCAAACGTCCATCGAAACAGTTAAATGCGCCATGACAGTGTGTGTAATATGTGTTTGTGATGCAGTGTGTGTTCAAAGTCATATGCATATGTATATATAGGATGTGACTCGTTTGATGCTTAACGTTCAAAAATTCCCATTCAAAATTTTGAACCGTTTGATGCTTAACATTCAAAAAACAGTAAATGTCCCGTGATCGAAAATGTTATGCAACGAAAAAGTCGAGTGCGGGCTTCAATGGCGGATCCAACCACGCGCTGCTAATATCGGTGTTGGTGGAAAGCGGATCCAATGACCAGTGCATCGACGGACCGTTACTAGTGCTCAAAGTCAATAATTTTCAAAATTTACCTCCAAACTTCAAATAAAGAAAAGCTATTACAGTATTACTAGATCCAACTAGGCAACTATGATATAGGTAAAATCCAGAACAGTGTAGAACGTAAACCATATTTAGAAATTAACATGTCAATGTCAATAATTAAATAAAAGGAAAAAAAAACACATAATTAGCAAATCCATCCATTAAAAATATGAAAAACTAATTGCTCCATGATTTTCTTCTTTCTACTGCACAGCTGCATTCACCTACTAGGCTTCAAAGATGACCCGCCACCTCCCCTACCCATAACCGTTTGTTGATATTGACCCGAATTATAAAATTGACTATTATACCCTCCATACATCCCATTATTACCATATCCACCACTGCCGCCACTACCACTTCCCTCATCTTTTTCACCAGGCCGTAACGACATCGTTTTCTCACCTTCAATCTCCCTATACTTAGCTAAATACACTTTCAACGGTTCAACGTATTCTTCAAACCCTAACGTCGTCATCGCCCACAACAAATCATCGCCGTTAATCGTTTTCCGTTTCTCCCGTTGACACTTATCCGACGCTTCACCGGTGATAAAACTTATAAGCTCCGATACACATTCCTGCACAGTTTCCTTCGCATCTTTCGATATCTTCGCATTCGCCGGTAACGCTTTTTTCATGATCCGGCTCACGTTAGCAATCGGAAGGAACCTGTCTTGTTCTCTGGCGGCTAATTCGCCGGTGTTGTGACCGCCGGATTCGTTATCGGAATCGGCCATCGGAGGGGAGGGAGTGGGAAACGAATGGTGAGGTCCGTTGGATTGAGGGAGTACGTAAATAACGGTATTGAAGGTGACATGGCAAAAGGAGAACCGTTTGGTTTATTGATAAGATGATGATGACGTGGAATGTATTAGAGACGATGGATGTTGAGTATTTTGATGGATGGATGATGTGGCACGATTTATGTTTGAACTTTTGTTGAAAAGGCGATCTGGTTTTGAAGAAAAGTTGTAGTTGGAGATTGATTCCCATCAACAGTATATCTAAGTGAGATGTGGAGTGTTTTTTTAGATGGAGAGGCCAATTAAGTTTAGGGATAATTATTCGAAAATGCATTAAATTTTCATTAAATTTCTATTATGTGTATTCAACTTTCAAATTTTCTATTGTACGCATTCAATTATTAAATCTCTACTATTGTATGCATTGAATTACTTATAGCTTAGGTAGCAGGTCAATATTGTATACATCGTTACCTGTTATAACAGGTTAAATGCATACAATAGTACAGATTTAGAAGTTGAATGTATACAATAGGACACTTGAAAGTTAAATGCATACAATAAGAATTTGGTGAAAGTTCAATGCATTTTCAAATAATTTTCCCTTAAGTTTATTACTCCGTATTTTGTATTTTTAAGATACTGAATTTAAAAATGATTTTGTAAACCATTTTTATATGTCACTCATATTTGAAACACAAAATTGAGACGTTGGTCTCTAAACTTTGTATCAAACAACATAAGTTACATTTTCTTTGAGTCTGTTTGACCTCCATATATCAATTAATTTCACGGTTAACCCTAAAACTAACGTCCGTTAAATATTTTCGTTAAATATGGTCACTTGTATGGCACAAGAGCGTACTTTTTGTCTTTTATTCTTTTCTTCAACATCATTATTCCTAAAAAGATGAACAAACCTTTAGGTGTTTTATTTTTTTCAAACACCTTAATCAACAAACAAACCAAACAAAGTTTATCTCAAATCAAACAACAATAATTGTTACAAACGCAAAAATTGTTATTATTCGCAAACCAAACCTCCATCACTTATTAAATTGTTACAATCCACCCAACACCTCATATTTGTGAACTTCCCAATATACATGTATGTTACCTGACCCAACTTAATAAACCATGAAATGTAAACGTAACGCGGCAAGAACATAGGTTACGGCAAAACAACTTAACCTAAAATGCATCCTGTTGAATCAGATTTGAATACATATAAACAAACCCAAACGCACCCTTTCAATCTAGGAGAAGAATAAAAACAGAAGAATAGTAGCAACAACAATCGATAGTTGGTGGTGGCCTATATCTAGAAAAACCATGATGGTTTCATATACGGTCACAATATACATGTCACATATGTCTTAACTAACTAATCCAACTATGGTATTTCTGCATCAAACATTTGACTATACGATCACACAACAATGCTAGTGTGTACCCACAAATGGGGGCGGCTAGGTTGACCCAAGCAGGTCTTATGATTCACGGTTGACCAATTCCCTTCTTCAGAAGCATGTCGTACACTCTATCCACCTTATTTGGATCAACAACATTAAACAGTCGATGTGCATCGGCCTTTCGAGCTATGTGACCATTCAAAACCTCTATGGTCAGTTTCTCTAACATGTTCAGATAATGCGCAGGAAGCAACCTGAGCTCTGCGCATAACCGTTTCTCCTGCACGGAAAGAAAGAGAAGATCCGATTAGCCAACCACTACTCAGTTATAAAAAGGATTTTTCTAAGGACAGCCCTTAAGGTTGTCGTTAAGGTGCATTAATGTGTTGTACAAAGCGGTTAATGTTGACTTTTACATGGCAGTTATAAAAAATATACAAAAGTTGCACCTTAACAACATCCCTAATCGATAGAAAAATCCTATAATAAAACAATTAAAAAAAAAATAAGAAGGCTTACGGCTTCAGAGAGTAAATCAGCACCGGTATGTCCGCTAACATCCCAATTATCCAAATTTGCAATAGTTAACCCTACAGGAGTCGAAGAGTCTTTGGCACTCGAATCAAGACCTGTGGGCCCCCTAACACCACCACGGGGACTATTATCAGCATCCCCTTTAAGATGATTTGCTCTTTGCAAGAATTTGCCGCTAGGTCCAGGCTGTACATTATCCTTCACCCTGCGTGCGCTTTCTTCAGCTTCTCGTTTTCTTTTCTGTTCAATGTATCTTTCAGCATCTGCAGATGTCGTACAACCGGCAGCCCGAGCTTCCTGAACATGTATGCAAACATGAACACTATAACGAAAATAATATAACTCCACATAAAAGTAAATAAATTATCACAATGAGAGAATCACGTTAGCTCAAGGTTGTAAACATCGAGAGTCGGGGACAAGTTGGTAGGGACCTTGGAGGGACGAGTCAATCGAGTCCGGCGTTGACCATTGTTGACTTTTAGAAATAAATGAATTGAACATATATATATTACACATAAATATATCAAACTTAAAACATAAATATTTCAAACATAGATATATCGCACAAAATCTAATTGTAAAAAAAGGTTTTTTTTTTACCTACCTTTGACTTTCACCTACTTTGACCTACTTTGACCGACTTTAACCCGACTTTTTAGCGTTGGCCGACTTCGAAGGCGTTTTTTGGCAAGTCGGGACGGGCTAGTCCCCAAACCGAAGCGTCATCCGACTCGGTCGACTTTTACAACAATGCGTTAGCTTATAGTATATAGTAACAAGTAGAAGATGTAAAACTATTTCACATATCAAACGAACCTGCAGATCCTCAATTCGTCTTCGAATTCGGTGTTCTTCAATAACAGTTTTCAACAATTCCTCGTGCTCCTCTTTTGTATGAAAACGCATGAACACCCGGTACCGACAACATATTTCTTTCTCTTCGGGCGAAAGGCCTTGCTCAAACGGGTCAGCATAAAGTAAATTTCTTTCCAAAATAAAGTCCTTCCTACGCTTCCTCTCATCTAACCTGCAAAAAAATACCGACTTTTATTTAGAAATGCATATATACCGAGCCTGATGGTCGTATGAAAACCGTGTACATCCAAGTATTACTAATGAGAAGTTTTGGTTGACCTTTTAGAGTATATACGCAAGACACGCAATTTAAGTTCACGTTCAGCGTCAGTATCGGTATCCTTAAATTCCATGTCAGACAGTAACTGTTCAGCATCGTTGTCGTATTCAACTTCAAATTCTTCTCTCTTGAAGTTATAGCCACTCAACTCTGTTAACGAAGGCCCCTCTTCTACTGATGTCCTCAACTTTTTCTCTCCAAAGCTTCGGTCAACATGAGAATCTGGGAATAATAAGCATGATTAGTCATATATTAGGACTTGTTTATCTAGCATTTATAGGCTTATAGCTTCAATGTCATCGGTCTAACTACAAATAATTACATACATATGGGCCCCACCTTCTATAGGTACCAAATGAGACGTAAACCAGATATGCCAAAAAAAAAAAAAAAAAAAAAAAAAAAAATTAAAAAAAAGAAAGAAAAAATAAATAAAATTACTAACAATAATGGTTTATACAACTGCAAGGGGTAGCGGAGTGGTGATCTTGGCCGGCCAAAAGGATTAACTACCGGACAAGTTCCAGGTTTGAACCATGAGGAGGTGTAAATTTATTCGCAGAGCAAATTGCCCTCTAGCGGACATGGAGGTTCACCATGCACGAAACCGGGCAACTCGCAAAGCGAGTTGTCGCCTCGAGATTAGTCAGCTCACATTGCAAGTTGGATCAGTCGGGCCAGAAAGGGAACAAAAAGAAAATAATGATATATACATATAATTATAATGCCGGGCCTACCTTCTAATTTAACTCCATCGCCACCCTTGTCACTTTGGACAATGTTTGACGTTCTCTTAAAGCCAACAAAACCTACATCTTAAAAAAAAAACATTATTCGTGACTTATGTCTCTGTCTATCTCTCGATCTCGTGAGGACAATCTTGAACATACCAGAAGCTAAGGCAGATGAGGTCCGACCTGCGGAACCGTCTTGTCTCAAGCCCTCAACCCTACTCAAGTATTACAGATTAGTAAGGGTGAAATAACTGAAATTACATTAGACTTAGACACATATTCATAAAAGTCGAACTTACTTGATTCTTGAAGAATATGGAGACTCTTCTTTCACCGAAATTTCGCCTTCACTTGGGACTCCTGATGCAACTTAAAAAATCAAACAATTGAATTTTTTGAGTGTCAAAAGACTAACTTATTCAATATTAAAGACAACAATTCAGAGCTAAGATAAAAGATTAATTACCTTTAGTGACTTCCCCATGCTCTCTGGTCATTGCAAGTAGTTCTTCTCTATTCTTTCCCATAACATGGGACATGTCCTGTAATCACGTAGTACAAAACATAAAAAAAATGGAATAAGAAGAATAGGAAAATAAAAAGATTTGTTATACCGGAAGTGGGAAGCAAGGTGAATTCATGTATATGGTATTATAATGCTCGATACAATGTGCTTTGCTTTTGGTTCCAACGTGTTCAGCAACCTCATTCCAGTTCGCCAGCCCATACATTTCTATCCCCTGCAAAAACATGATTATCATTATATTTATATTTTATCCTTGCATTATAATTTATAATAAATTCAAACAAATTTATTCAAATAATATAGTACATGTAAAAGTACAAGTAATTGATGCTTTTACATTAGGTAATTACATAGAATCTTAATCTTAATATGATAGATTGCATCTTTTAAACGGGATCCCGAATAGATACGTAGTAGAAAGTTATGTATATGGAAAAAATACCTCAAGTAACAATATCTCCTCGTCTGCATTCCAATCAGAACAAAAGAGGGGAAACGACAGATTATCCTGTAGAAATAAGTCAATAACAGAACTTTTAAGTAACGAGCGAATCAGATAACACAATAATAGTTGATTTAGTTGAAATGATAAAAATGGCTGTTACCACATTTGAGCCAAAGATTTAAAAATATAAACATTATGCACCGAGTTGCAAAGAGAATAATTAAGTAACTAACCATAACCCGATATGGATGATTGCTTTTATGAGGATAAACCTCAGCTCCAACAGAAAAACACTCTACGCATAGATCAAAGTCTGAACAACGAGCACACTTTATGCGAATCTTTCCAGAAATGTCCTTGTTACAGTAGTTACAATGGTACAACGCCTTTTTTCCTTCACTCATCCCTTGGCCTATTAGATCAAAAGAATATTGAGTTTTCAACGAAACACACACACACACACACACACACACACACACACACACACAAAAAAGAGGTCAAATGTACACTAAAAAATTTGACCCGAGTAAAGAAACAATAAAGAATAATGGTAGGCAAACGTTTCATACCCGTCACACAACATATAATTATTAATTATAAAATTGACCGGGAATTACCTGAAGTTGCAGCCTCTAGATTCTCTAAATTTGACACAGTTCGTTTTCTCTTTGATCGGCTGAATGTTTGACAAAACATTGTCAAGAGGGTTAATAATGCAAAATCAGAATACATTGCTAAAACTTGGAATAATGCAATGTGGTAAAACAAAAAACAAAAAATGAACCTATTTTGCAACACAAACAAGATTGCGACGTTTATTTGAAACAGCCCACCGGAAATTTCTATATTATAATTAACTAAAAAACTGGTCTAACCTTTCCTCCGGCAGCCCCCAAAACTAAAACTACACTTCACTTTTAGGAGAACCAACCAGTAACTTTATATATAGTGTGTCCGAATTTTCAAGGCACGCATAAGAGAATGCACCGACATAATTAAAAAATTTACAAAAATGATGACGCTCCTCACAATTTTTTTCCACCCGAAGATTTAATTTTCTCCAATGTCATTCAGGACAGCATTTAGGAATTTTCCAATTATGAAAAGAGATTTTGAAATACTAACTTAGTATCTTGCATTAATTCATTGACTCAAATTTTAATTACATTACACCACAGGCGTTCAAAATGTGATTTGCTATAAGGGTATGGAAAATGGGTATGAAACAAATAGTTAGGTTCAAGGGTTTGGATATTTTATTTGAATCGAAACCCACCAAACAGGGGTTTTTTCATACCCGCAAAGAGTGATGGGTTTATGAATAGAAACCCATACTCATTCCACCCATTATTCAAACCCATGCCTATTCCGGTTCCCAAACACAAACCAAGGGCTACCTACACTACCAGTAAGCTTATTGAAAATCACCTTTTAGGCAACTTATTGAGCAATTGAACACTAGTAAGGCGGTAACTTAGACGATAATTAATGGATGAATAGAATCTAATAGCAAAAAAATACGATACGTAAATAGGTTCTCTCTCAACATATGCATGCAAACACATACACGTATACAAAATATATAGATTACAACATCTTATAATTATGAATAATGTTAGCATGCCATTTATCAAATAACAAGAAAGTTCCTTATTAAACAAACTAAACCATCCCATAAACATTGCTCCTTAGTCCACCATCATCATCCTCACGTTATCATTCTTATCAAGAATAATGCAAAGAAGTTAGAATAGTCATTTAGAAAAAGTTTATTTAATACTTAATTTCACGTCCAAAAACACAAAACGCGTAGCTAGACATAATTTTTATAGTGCAGAGCATCCTAATTATTATATTCTTATTTGTCACAGGATGTGCAATAAACAAGTTTTCATGGAATAAATTAAAACTAGCTGATAGTCGCTTACACTCTTAACTAGTACAAAAACTTAATGATCACGCAAAATTGATAGCTGATTTACTTCATCCACATTGGGCATCAACGTACACGCAGTTGCGAGTCAAACTACTATGTTGGCATAATAGTGACCTTTCTTCCATTACTAACAATACATCTTAATGACTTAAATAACCATTAAGTTATCATTAATCTGAGCAGGGACAATGGGTCAACACAACCAAGAGACTAGCAAGATGTGCTCAAAACAAGTTCACCAAAAATTACAAAAGCATCATTTAAAGACTCGCATAGGACAATGTATAACAATGCATAATATCCATTTTACATCTTTTACATACCATTAAATTAAGTAAAAGACCTAAACTTAACATCCAAATTGTACATAGACTTATCAATTATGTTGACCACAATCATTTTATCCATAAAAAAGCTGAAAAATGTAAAATTGGAATAAAATTACAAATTTGCAACATTTAACCATTTATATGTGTATAATTACATGAATGTAGCTAAATTGAACAACTTATGCTAGTGAAATTACTGAATTCATAACAAAATTCACACCTTTGATTCGAATCTTCATCGGCAGAGTGATTAACAGCTCGTGAACGACCCATTCTTCTTCAATTATATAAAATTAACTTAATGACGAAACCCTAGAATTCGCAGATTGATGACAACTGAACTTTCTGTACAAAATTGAAAATACTAAAGTCAAATACGAACTGAAATTACGTTTTTATTGTGTGTAAATGACCGTGTTAACGGAAAATTATAAGCAACGACCGCCGGGATCGGCCACGGTCACCGGAAAGATGAATACATACGAAATTGAATTTGAGTTATACGGAAAGTTATTAAAGTTGGATTATATACAATTTGATCCCATTAGTTTCATTTGTTTGGATTTTTAATTAACGAATCGAGCCCGAACTTATTAAATATTAAACGAGCCGAGATTGAATTTAGAATATTAGACTCGAATCGAATCGAGCTCAAACTCGAGCTATATGAAATTTAAACGAGCTGAGTTCGAGCCTCAGCTCGTTTACAACCCTAACCAAATCGCTTCTACTTGTAAGCCACATAACCAGTGGCATATTCATAAATATTTTTGAAGGGGGTAAAAATTCATTAAAATATTTGAACTACAAAAATCGTACAAAACAAGACTTTATTGCTTCGTTGGTCCATGTATTATACCCCATATTGCTAATAACGTACCTCGGAATTTTTTTTCTTCTTAATCCTTTGTTTTTCAAAAACATGCAATCAACATCCCTCCGTTAACCTATCGTTAAAAAATCCTTTAACCCTTGACATGTGCATTCAGTGGCGAGTTTAGCATATGGTCCGTGGGGTCACGGGACACCTCTAGTTTAAAATTTTTATGTAGAAAATACTCTTTAAATTGTATAGGATACCACTAAATTTAATTCCAGGACTCCAAATATTTTTCTAATTTGTAATTTTTCTTTTAAATCATATAGAACATCATTAAATTTAACGACTCGGACCACATATATTTTTTAAATTTATACGTTTTTTGAAAGTAAACAACCACTAAAATAGCATTGAGATATAATAGCACTGCCAAAAAATTCAGGACCCCATTGAGTTATGATCCTGAAATCGTCACTGTGTGCATTGCATGTGAGGGTAAATTCGTCTCTTCACTCTTCATCTTCATCTTCTACACTAAAAAGGAAGGAACACTTGCGCAAAAAATCATATAATTTATATATTTATAAAATGAAGGGACCCGTCCTAATCCACCTCGACGAAGTCTTCAACAGATGGTCCCATTGCGAGATTCTGACCTCTATATGTCATGAACGACTCCATGTAATAAGCGAAAGATTTCTTTCAGACATGAGAATAAACATGTTTTAAAAGTGTCAACCAAAAGGTTGGTGAGTTCATAGGTTTATCATAAACAGTAAAATTCATAATTTTGATAGACCACAAGATTTAAATGTGCATGGTACAAATGGGCCCGAATCCTATACCCACCTGTAATGTACATGCGATTTCTTTTAAAAACAGTACATCTTTCTCGTGTACGAAACCATTTTTCATAAATCTTAGTAACCGTACACATATATCTCGTGTACAAAATAACATACACATAACCTGTGTATAAAATCATTCTCTCGATATATAACATTCACTTTGCTTTCATTGCTTGGCTTGGTAACCGACCTTAACATATAATGCGCATCAATAATATCCCCAAAAAACAGAACATCTCGTCTGTATAATATATAAACTTCGAAGTACTAAACACCACGCCCACTAGCTCTTCAGTCTAGTGAACATTCTGGGTGGGGGTGTTAAACTCGGTAGCTACCTTTAGGATTCGCATGAATTAGGGTCATACCCGTTTCTAATTCTTAGGTTACCAAGCAATATTAATTAGGGGAAAATATTCACAACAATTAGTGGCAATTATAACGTCCAACTAATTCAATAATAATCAACAGAACTCCTGTCTGCATAATAATTAATTCGAGAAATGTTTTGCTTGTGTCTATCTCGTCAGACATTTATAAAATCATTTCATGTATTCGCAGTTCAAAAAATATTTCGAAAGCATTTATAAAAACAGCGCATGTATTCTCAGTCCCAAAAATATATATTGCAAAAGCATTTAAAAAGGGAGCAAATGAAACTCATGATACGATATTTTGTAATAAAAATATGCATACGACGGAACTGAACAATGCAGGGTTGGCCTCAGATTCACGAACCTATATAATTTATATATATATTAATACCTATAATCGTAATTGAACAATTTCATATATTATAACTTGTATTATATATATTTAATTTGTGTATATACATTTATAATGACTAATATTCATATAGTTATATTAATATATATTTGGTTAATATTATATTAAAAATACTTAATTTGTTATATATGAATATCTATATAAAAATGTTAATGTGATTAATACTTACTTATATGTAATATTACTAAAAGTATATTTTTATATACAAAATGTTTATTTGGTAACATAATATCAATAATAGTAATAAAAGTTGTTTTTAATTATAATGATAATACTACTAACTATAAAAATAATGATTTTACAAATAATAATAATACTAATATTTATTTTAATATCTATAATGATAATAATAATACTACTAATAGTAATACTAGTACTTATGATAATAATAATAATAATAATAATAATAATAATAATAATAATAATAATAATAATAATAATAATAATAATAATAATGGTAATAGTAATACTACCTCAAATAAGTATCCACAAAAAAAAAAAAAAAATGCCTAAGTCTGGGTTTGAACCCGCGACGTCCCGCTAACCTGATAACGCCTTTAACCATTCCTTTGTCACCTCATTTCTGATTTAATTGATACACCAAATCTATTTATCCTAATACAAATGTCTGTCTTCTTCTTCTTCTTTTAAAAAAATGCCATAACTCAGGCTTGAACCCGAGACCTCTCAGTTAAACACCAACATCCCTAACCAATCCACTGTTTCGTATTTTCGGCAATAATAAGGTTTTAAATCCTTTTAACCCGTATTAACCATTTCATTTTCTAAATCAAAACTTCATCTTCATCATCATCTATAATCTATACTATCATCATATATCTATTATCATCATCGTCTAATTTATACATCATCAATACATAAGCATGCTCGTTACCACCTTCATTATATCATTATCTTCTAATCATAATTCATTTCATTAACTAACCCGTCACCAGCTATAACTGGCCAAATTTCACATCGGCCCAACAACGTTTCACAAGCCCAACTAGGAAACCCAATAACAAAATATTACGGCCCAAGATGAAAATAGTCCAAATAATTACTCAGGCCCGATTTAAAAGTCCAGTTCACTAGTTAACTAGGTTGATCATGAAATAAAGAGTGGGTTCGTTTGAAAACAGAAACAACAAACAATCACTTTCTTCTTTTACACCTCATCATTCACTATCAACTTTCATTCCCTTTAAAAAAAAAAAAAAAAAATTTCAACATAAACATCATCATCACCCTTTAATGTAACAAAATTACGGGAGCAGGAAAAGTGGTAGTCGAAAAAGAAATAGAAACGAAAGGCAGTTAGCATTGTAGCATGATGATAACGAAGGTGGTGGTTTACGGTTGGTTTCTCATCTGATCAAAACATAAACGTTAATGAAAAATAGCTGAAACATAAAAAGGGAAGATACGGGGCAGTAAAAATGGTGTTGGCTTTGGTTGGCAGTTACGGTTTAGGAAACATAATAAAACAGTTGTAGTAGCAGCGATAGTTAGATGGTGGTTTGGTTGAGGGTTCGATTGAAAACAGAAAATAACAAATGGGTTGTGATGGTGGGTTTATAAAGTAACCAGAAATATAAAGATAGTAATAGGTTTAGATGTTTGATGATTGTGGTATTGGGTGATCCGGTCGAATAGAAGATCAAGAGAAAAAGTTGGTGATTCTAAACGGGTTTCGGTGATTGTCTTGGTGTTCGACAAAGATAGACACGAAAACAGTAATCATACATTATGAGCTTCAAGCGATGGTCTAAGATGACGGTTTAAATGGGTTTAAAGCGAGTGAAGGATGATGACCATGGTGGTTGGTTTTAAATGGTGATCGAAAGTGGTTCGTAATATATCATACCCCCAATTATGGGCCTGGGTGAATGTGACATTAATATCAAACAAACCAACATATTATAATATACGAGAACAATACTAAATGATAAAAACAAACTTTGTTGAGAGTACGCAGCGGAAAATGAATGTCGTTACAATAATGGAAATCACAATAAAGTAATTGTTTCAAATGCAAGAATAATAAATGCAATATCTCTTGATCCTAAGTCCAAGTAGCATCACATAAGCAGTAAGTAATTCAAGCTTGATCAATCGACACCTGAGACAAACATGCTAAAGTGTCAACCAAAAAGGTTGAGTGAAGTTCATAGGTTTAACAAAAATGTTTGACCGTTGTTTTAGACCACAAGATTTAGTTTATAAAGTTGATCTCGCAGATCAAAAGTTATGCCAGTTCGTGATATTTAGACTAAACGTTCAAGTTTGCCCCAATGACAAGTTGTGTCTGTCCTTGTCGGTTTAATTTTATTATTAAGTAATACAATGACTTGGTCAAATGTATCGGGGACGTTACTCCCGATAGGCCTACCCCCAATAATTAAGCATGCATTCAACGAGCAATTAAAAATATCACTGTAGGGACTTAGTCGGACATAGCCGGGTATAGCATAGTTTAGCAGTTTGGTACTTGTGTCTAAATTGTAAAATGTAAAAACAGCATGTGTCTCACCCCAAATAAGTTAAATAAGTTGCACAATAGTAAGAGGGACTATGAGTTCACCTTAGTAAGTAGGAGAGAGATGGTTATTCCTCGGAATAGAAAGTTTGGATGAACGTGAGCAGAAAGTCAACCTAAGGACATTTAAGAGTAGTTAAGTATTTTGCCCAAGTTTAAGTTTAGGTATGAAAGTGTTTTAAGTATAGTTAGTTTTACTAAGTTTCCCTTCCTAGTAAGTTTCCATTTTTAGAAAGTTTCCATTTTTAGTAAGTTTATAATTAGAAAATTTCTATTTTAAAAGTGTTTCCATTTTAGGATATTTGCCATATTAGATATACTTCCAATCACCCCTTTCCCTTCGAATGGCCATTTCAGGTCTAGGGGCTTGAGCTATAGGATCCTTTAAATTGGAAAATCTAAACCCTTCCGCCTAGAGTTTCGTAGAAACCATTCGTCAAGAAAGTTCGAAGATCTATATATATCCAATATATATCCAAAAATATTTTTATGTGTTATAATATAAGTAGTAGGTTATAAGTGTTAGTAATAGTAATAGTGTATAAATATTATATAGTAGTTGTAACAACCCAACCCGTTAACCATCCGAAAACGTGCCACAAAAAAAAAATTTCTGAAACAGTTGATCTGGACGGCGTCCAAAAGCTTGGACGGCGTCCAGCTCTTAATACTGGGACGGCGTCCAGACATCTGGGACGGCGTCCAGATGTACTAAAACATTCTGATCAGTTTTTCGAACTCGCGCGGGCGAAAACCCTCTTCCCGACACTTTTAAACCAAAACACATTCACAATATAATACAATAGTTTAAACTAAGAGTTTTTCACAATAAAAACCGAGTTTTACGACACCGGGCCCACATCGACCCAAAATACCACAAGTGACTATTTCGACCCATTAGTTTATACAAAAACATAGACCGAGCATGGGATTGGGGACACGCTACCCAATCCTAATCAAATCCAAAAACAAGTCTTCTAAAGCAACTACGCAAGTCCACTAGTCCCCGCGCTTACCCGAGCCACCGCATCCGTGCAATCTATAAAAATGTAAACAACGAGAGGGTAAGCTAACGCTTAGTGAATGAGAATATACTACATACATACATATGCATAAAATGAAATGCGCATCGCTAACACACAAATACGAGCCACATACCGCAATCCAAGCATAACTAAGCAATGTTATACCTAACGTACCACCAAGTCAAACCGCAAGATTAGTTACAACAATATAAGTAAATACGCGTACATAAATGGGTAACCAAACTACAAGGTTAACCCCTTAACCTCAATCATACGAACATTGGCCGAACAACCCGAGCCTTAGTGAATTCGCACAACCCGAAATTCACTTCTCTACCAATTCAACAACCGAGGTTGGCCGAACTACCCGAGCCTTAATGAATTCGCACAACCCGAAATCCATCACCTCATAAAAAGGATGACCGAACAACCCGAGTCATCATGAATCCGCACTACCCGAGATTCACTTCCCAAATACCAAAACCCACGGTCACGGGATTATAAAATCCACCACATCGGGGTTATCCACATCACAACAATATCAACCCTTCGCCATTGGGGTTACAACATCCACATCACAACCACGTGTGATCACGTACACTCAAAATGTGTACCACGTCAAAGGTGGTCAACCAAAACGCACAACCGTGCCAATTGGACTCGTACACAAGTCCATCAATCCACCTATATGTGAAGTGAGCTCTATAGCCGAGAATCACTTCACCCGACCCGCACCCATCCTACACATACATATGCATATAGGATATTAACACTCACCTTGTCGCCTTGATGAATGCTTCCAAATAATTCGCAACTCGTCAATGGAACGTACCTATTCCATTATCACAATACAAACAACACAATTAGGGTTGACTTACAAACCAACCCAATTGACCCTTAGTGCAAATTCGACCCATTTGCACTTCCAAGCACAAACCGCGCCCAAATTAATCAATAATCACAATACACGTGAAAATGGTCCTAACACATCAATTAAACCCGAACACAAGTGTTAATGTAACAACCCAAACCAACCCTCGACCAAACCACGCGAAAATACAAAATAAAAAAAAAAATTCCTGTGCAGCATACCCGCGCGGCGCGCCAGATAGGGGCGCGGCGCGCCAAAGTGGACTGTCCGGGAAGTCTCATAATGCGAAAAAGATTGACTAGTTCCCGACACTTTTAGACGAAACGCTTTTTACCATACATCCAAATATGTAAAACTAACTTGTTTCAAATATAAAATCAATGTTTTACAGGCGGGGCCCACATCGGCCGTTTTACGAGTTTAATACTATTTACGAGTTTCGACCACCAAAAAGTTTAAGTTCCAAACTACACAATGAGCATGGCGTTTGGGATTAAACTACCCAACTATAGGTCAAACTCCAAGAGCTACTAAAGCCAAAAGCGTCCCCTAGCATCAAGCGGGATCTCTAGTCCAAAACGATGCCCTTACCCTTGTCCAAAACGAACCTATAAAATGATAAACAACGAGAGGGTAAGCAAAGCTTAGTGAATGCAATAATTATACGAATACATATATAATTATACCTACTTGCAAACACTTACACAAACCGCAAACACGCTAGCGAACATAATTAGCTTATCGTCACAATAACAAGCTATAAATCTCCAATACCACAAGCTAGCATAACAACCGCATATAAATATAACTCGAATAATATAATATGCTTACAACACAAATAACCATGGTCGACCAATAGTACAAGGGAACGGCGCTCGCGAAAACACCATCGGTGTTCATAACATCCGTTAGGGCACTTAACACCTCGCACCACTAACCCCTAGGGTGGCACCTTAACACCTCGGCACTTCACCCCGAGTGGCATCTTAACACCTCGATGCTTCACTCATTATTTTACGGAGTGGTGTCTTAACACCTCGACACTGCACTCCTAGGTGGCATCTTAACACCTCGATGCTACACCCGAGTGGCATCTTAACACCTCGATGCTACACTCTTCACGTGAAACGTGGTGTCTTAACACCTCGACACTACACCTTTCACACTACAACAAATAGATACATTATATACATACGCATATAATTATTCCACTCACCTCAAAGTCTTGTGAAAAGATACCCGAGCTTGCAAAACCTCAAAGTAACGTACCTATCACATTATACATATTATCAAACGTAAACTCAAGTCGGTCAACCAATTTTTTCACCATTCCTAAGTCATTTTGACCCAAAGTGCAATCCCGACTCATTTTGCACCATTAACCCTAATAATGGGTCAACTTCACCAAAAACCCTAACTCTAGTCAAATATGGTCTTATTACATTTTTACATCACCAATTTAACTCATTTTCACACATGCAAGACCACTTAGGTCATTAAAGACCCATTTGACCCATTTCAAGGTCAACACACCCATTTGGGTCATCCATGCTCAATTAACACCCATTTACATATCATTGAAGTGTTCTAGTACTTTAACTAACTAATTAGGTTCATAAACATAAATTAACACTTTGAAAACCCTAATTAGTTACCTTTGAGTCTACATGACCCAAATTCACCCAAAACCCCCAAATTACTAGCAAGTGGGTTTTGTGTGCATCATTAACCCAAACCCTAACCCTTAAACACTTTAAACTAAGGTAATCAAGTTTAGGGCTTACCACAACAATCAAAACGTAGCTAAGGAGGAGATGAACAACTTTAACTCCCGAGTTCTAACCCGAAATGAGCTTCTTCTTCCCCGATTTAAGCTTTCTCACACTTAACCACCCCCTCTCTCTCTAGAATGAATGGATGATGTTTGGTGGTTGAGAAATGGAGTAATGAGCTCACCAAACTGATCCTAAGGCATTAAATTCGGACCCCAAGGTGATTTTACCAAAATGCCCTCAAAATATCTAATTAAAAAGAAAAGGGGAATCTGTCGCAGACAGATGGCGCGGCGTGCCACCTAGCCGCGCGGCGCGCGACCCTCCCAGTTCAGCATCTTTTGTCTTTTTAATTATGTGCAACAAAAACCCCAAACTTGAGTAACTCATATACACCTATGTACACTACGAATATTCGGGTCTTACAACTCTCCCCCACTTATTCGGATTGCATCCTCGTAATCCAAGCCGCAAGACACGAGGGAAGATAAACTAACACGAACTCTTCGGGCTCCCAAGTGAACTCGGAACCTTTACTTCGTCGCCATTGAACCTTGAAAGTTCTCACCTCTTTATTCCTCAACATTTTCACCTTCTCGTCAAGGATAGCAATCGGTTCCTCGACATATTCTAACTTGTTGTTTAGCTCGATCTCGTCTAAAGGCATCCATGAGGAATCATCCGCAAGACACTTACGGAGGTGGGAAACATGAAATGTATTATGGATCCCCGCAAGCTCTTCGGGTAATTCCAATCGATATGCAACTTCACCAACAAGAGCTAAAACCTTGAATGGCCCAATAAACCGAGGAGCTAACTTTCCCCGTTATCGAAATCGGATAATACCCTTCCATGGCGAAACCTTAAGCATCACCATATCGCCTTCTTGGAACTCAATCGATCGCCTACGTCTATCGGCATACGACTTTTGCCTATCTTGAGCCTTCTTCAAATGTTCCCGAATCAAATCGATCTTGCTATTGGTCTCTAAAACCAAATCGGTACTCCCGATCTCTCTTTGACCCACTTCTCCCCAACAAACGGGAGTTCGACACCTACGCCCATAAAGCATTTCGTAAGGTGGCATCCCGATACTAGTATGATAACTATTATTGTACGAGAATTCCACCAAAGGCAAATGCTCATCCCAACTACCACCGAAGTCAATGATGCACGCTCGTAGCATATCTTCCAAAGTTTGATTCGTACGTTCGGTTTGACCGTCCGTTTGAGGATGATACGCCGTGCTCAACTTCAATTGCGTACCCATATCTTCATGAAACTTTTCCCAAAACCGAGATGTAAAACGGGTATCTCGATCCGAAATAATAGATATAGGAACCCCATGTCGCGAGACCACTTCCTTGATAAACAACTTAGCCAAGGTCTCCGACGATATTGCTTCTTTAATGGGAAGAAACAAAGCGCTTTTTGTCAATCGGTCAACTATAACCCAAATCGAATCGAATTGGGTTCTCGCCGTTTTAGGTAACTTTGTAATGAAATCCATGGTAATGTGCTCCCATTTCCATTTCGGGATTTCTAATGGTTGCAACTTACCATACGGCTTTTGGTGTTCGGCTTTTACTTGTAAACACGTGACACATTGCTCAACATACTTCACAACATCACGTTTCATGCCCGGCCACCAATAATCTTTCTTCAAGTCAAGATACATTTTCGTCGCGCCCGGATGAATGGAGTATTTTGACTTATGTGCTTCATCAAGTAGCACTCGTCGGTAATCACCCATCTTAGGCACCCACACCCTTCCTTGAAAGGACAACAACCCACGCGGACCCATAGTAATAAACTCCGATTGGCCCACGATTCGCTCCATATGCTTGTTGTGAACATAAGCCTCTATTTGAATCTCACCAAGCTTTTCAAGAAAATCGTTGGTAATAATCAAACGTAACGACCCCACTTTTATCGCCGGATGTTGACTCTTTCGACTCAACGCATCCGCGACCACATTCGCCTTACCCGGATGATAAAGTATTTCACAATCGTAGTCTTTCACCACATCCATCCACCTACGTTGGCGATAATTCAAATCTCGTTGATTAAAGAGATGTTTCAAACTCTTATGATCCGAATAAATCGTACACTTGACACCATACAAGTAATGGCGCCAAATTTTCAACGCATGCACTACCGCCGCCAACTCAAGATCATGAGTCGGATACCTCGTTTCATGTTCCTTTAATTGTCGAGAGGCATAAGCGATAACCTTACCTCTTTGCATTAGAACACACCCGAGACCATTTAAGGAAGCATCACAATAAACCACCATGTCTTCAACACCTTCCGGTAACACTAACACCGGAGCTTGACACAACTTCTCTTTTAACAATTGAAAAGCAATTTCTTGCTCGTTCTCCCAACCAAACCTCGCATTCTTCCTTGTCAATTTCGTCAATGGAGAAGCAATCTTAGAAAAGTCTTGGATAAACCGACGATAATAACCGGCCAATCCGAGAAAACTTCGGATTTCCGTAGGCGTAGTCGGTCGTCCCCAACTCTTCACCGTTTCGATCTTCCCCGGATCTACTTGAATACCGTTTTCGTTCACGATATGACCAAGGAATTGAACTTCCCTTAGGCAAAATTCACATTTGGAGAACTTTGCATACAACTTCTCCTTTCGTAGCGTCTTCAATACTTCACGCAAATGACGTTCATGCTCGTTCATACTTTTCGAGTAGACTAGTATGTCGTCAATGAACACTATTACCGACTTGTCCAACATAGGTTGGCACACTCGGTTCATAAGATCCATGAATGCCGTCGGTGCATTCGTAAGACCAAAGGGCATAACTACAAACTCATAATGCCCGTAACGCGTTTGAAAAGCCGTCTTCTCTATGTCTTCCTCACGGACCCGCATTTGGTGATAGCCGGACCGTAGGTCGATCTTAGAGAAATACGTTGCACCTTGAAGTTGATCAAATAAATCGTCAATCCTAGGTAATGGATAACGATTCTTGATCGTCACTTTATTCAACTCACGGTAATCAATGCACATACGCATACTACCATCTTTCTTCTTCACAAATAACACCGGAGCGCCCCATGGCGAAGCACTCGGTCGAATAAAACCCTTCTCGAGCAACTCTTGGGTTTGATTTAACAACTCTTGCATTTCCGTTGGTGCTAAACGATAAGGAGTTTTAGCAATGGGAGTAGCTCCCGGAACCAACTCAATACGAAACTCAACTTGTCTTTCCGCCGGAACACCCGGTAATTCGTCCGGAAAAACGTCTTCGAATTCACTAACAACCAGAATTTCACGAATAGGTGGTGGCTCATTGCGAGTATCAACAACATGAGCAAGGAAAGCCATGCCACCGGTAACAACAAAACGACGTGCCCGTGCAAAAGTGCATATCGGCACCGGTCTCCTTCGCTTATCACCATGAATAATTAACTCTCCCCCACTTGGGGCCTTCACACGAATAAACTTATCATGGCATGCAATATCGGCTCTATAACGATCGAGCCAATCCATACCAACGACAATATCAAAGTCGCCCAAGGTCATTGGAATAAGATCAATTTTAAAGGTTTCGGAACCAAAAACAACATCACAATTTTCACACACATCAACCACTAGCACCGTCTTGCCGTCCGCTATTTCGACTTCTATTGGACGACTTAACTTAGCTAACGGTCTATTAAGTTTAGGCACAAATTTAGGAGACACAAACGACAAATTTGCACCGCTATCGAAAAGAATCCTTGCCGGATTAGAATTAACCATGTAAGTACCTGAGACAACTTCGTGCGATTGTTTGGCTTCATCATTGGTCATCAAATAGTTGCGACCCCTAGCCATACCCGCCGCCTTCTCTAACCGTTTCACATTGTCGTTTCGCAAGTCGGGACACTCCGGCTTCTTATGCCCTTCTTTGCCGCAATTAAAACAAGTGACTTTGTTCCCGGAACGTGGTTTCGGACACTCACGAGCCATATAACCCGGTTGCCCACAATTGTAGCACGTATAAGAAAACTCGCCGGTAGTGCCCTTCTTTGCACTATTGACACTTTCGGCCCCCCTCTTGCTCTTGCTCTTCTTGCTTGAGGCGTTAGAGTAACTAAAACCCTCAAATTTTCTTTTGGAAAACATGAAATCACTCTTTCTTGGAACCTCCGGCTCAAAACCCCGAGCCAACTCGAACAATTCCTCAAAAGACTTAGCCATACCCCGACTAATCTTCCCCTTGTACTCATCATTCAAAGTAGGGTAGAAATCCTTCATGTGCTTATGATCATCACCAACATATTCCGGGCAAAAACGAGTCTTTGCCAAGAATGTAGACTTAAGAGTAACTAAGTCCATTGAGCCTTGTTGCAAATGGTGCAACTCGTCCCGGATTCTATCGAGGTCGGAAGAAGTTCGGTATTCCTTGAAAAACTCCTTCTTAAACTCTTCCCACGTCAAGCCCATACATTGTTCCTCACCATACAAGTTGATTTTATCATCCCACCATAACTTAGCCTCTTCTCGTAGCATGCTAGAGCCATACCTCGCCTTCTTCTCGGGAGGACATTCCGAGGTACGGAAAGCTCCCTCGATGTCGGAGATCCAACATGTACTTTTTAAAGGATCTCGTACCCCATTAAACATCGGGGGTTGAGCGTCCTTGAAATTCTTGTAGTGGAAGTCCCGCCTTCCTTCACCTCCTTCACCACGAGGATAAATGTTTCTAGCATCAAGGGCCTCTTCGATAGTGGCCTTCATTCGTTCATTTATCAAATCGGTCACTTGCCCATCGACCGAATCTTGGAAGACCTTTCGGACGTCCGTAAGAAAATCCGCTTTTAACTTTTTAAAGACGGCCTAAACCTTGGCCGAAAACTCGGCGTCCTCACTTGTACTTCCGTTATCATGATCGGGTCCGTTTCTCGTCTTCATTCTATAAAACGAAGTAGGTTAAGCGGCGAAACAAAAAGACATAACACGTATGTATATACATATACACCACACTACCCCATCTTGCTCAACAATCGTCGTACATTGCTCGTTCGACACGATTTGCGCCCGTAACAATGGTAGCTAATCATTGTTACGCGAGCACGTCGCATTAACTTGCTAGTACAACGTCCATCTCGCTCGATGCTCGCTAAACATACATAACCAATAGCACATGATTAGTTTACATAAACCTATGCACAAACCAATCCCGATCCGACCCAAAGTCCTACAAGTCCCGCATAAACGCGCACACAAAAAGTCTAAGTCTAGGCGCCTATCTCAAGTCACCTAAATCCCTTAGACCATGCTCTGATACCACTTGTAACAACCCAAACCAACCCTCGACCAAACCACGCGAAAATACAAAATAAAAAAAAATTCCTGTGCAGCATACCCGCGCGGCGCGCCAGATAGGGGCGCGGCTCGCCAAAGTGGACTGTCCGGGAAGTCTCATAATGCGAAAAAGATTGACTAGTTCCCGACACTTTTAGACGAAACGCTTTTTACCATACATCCAAATATGTAAAACTAACTTGTTTCAAATATAAAATCAATGTTTTACAGGCGGGGCCCACATCGGCCGTTTTACGAGTTTAATACTATTTACGAGTTTCGACCACCAAAAAGTTTAAGTTCCAAACTACACAATGAGCATGGCGTTTGGGATTAAACTACCCAACTATCGGTCAAACTCCAAGAGCTACTAAAGCCAAAAGCGTCCCCTAGCATCAAGCGGGATCTCTAGTCCAAAACGATGCCCTTACCCTTTGTGACGATCCGGAAATTTCCGACTAAATTTAAACTTTATCTTTATATTATTATGACACGATAAACAATGTTTGTTAAGTTAAATCTCAAGGATTTTAAACTATGTTTATACATTCATTTAAACCTCGACCAAATTCCAATGATTCACGAACCATTAAATGAACATATATGAATATGTATGTATATGTGTATATGTTATAAATTGAAAATGTCAACAAAGTATTTAAAAGTATAATGCTTTATATGAACGTATTTGTTTCATTATGATTATCGACGAAATTAAAAAAAATATATATTAAATGATTGAATTATCAGAAACATTTAATTATGATTACAAGTCTCTGTTGAGAGGTCCACTATGATTTGAGAAATCTATTCCTCTTAACGATATTCGGAATAATTTGTAAAGCTATTTATAAATAAAAATAAAAAGTGTCATTTACGAAAGTTAGACAAAAGCTAGTGGAGAATTGGTTTCCATAATATTCTATTAATCTATTTTCAAACGTACAAAAACGTTTTCAGTTTAAAAAGAACTTTATTATTAAAACGTATATAACTTTTATAAATATCTAGAATCACTTTTGACAACTCATTACTTAACCAGTATAATAAATATAACGATATTTATATTTTATTTCATTAAATATATATAACGATTTAAATTAATATTATATATATTTATACGCGTATTATACATACATAGTTTTTATACTTTTACTATACTTTAACTTTACCTTTACTTTACTTTTACTTTACTTTAACTTTAATAATTTACTTTAATAATTCATACTTTAATAATTCACTTTAATAATTCATACTTTAATAATTCACTTTAATAATTCATACTTTAATAATTCATACTTTAATAATTCACTTTAATAATTCACTTTAATAATTCATACTTTAATAATTCACTTTAATAATTCATACTTTAGTAATTCACTTTAATAATTCAAAAATCTATTATAAATAGAATTCAATAGGTTTTATTATTTCATAGAAACTTGAAAATATATTTCTCTAAACTCTCTCAATCGATTTACATATATATATATATATATATATATATATATATATATATATTTGCTCTGTATTATTTCAAGATATTATTAGTATACATAAAATATTACGACGGAGTGATGTCCGAGTGATTTCAAAATAGTTTTTTTGAATGAGTCGAAGCTAAGGAAATTATGGGTTATAGCTATGGAGGTGATGGGTATGGTTCATGGGTATGCTCGTGAGGTCAATCTAGTGTTTATCATCTCCGTTGCGTCTACGTACTTTCCTGCAATATTGATACGTGAGCACTCATAACTTAACTTTTATATATCAATAGTGTATCCCTGACTAGTGCTCGAGTATATAGGATTATGCATGCTTGTACATTCGATATTGTCCTTAGATAGGTTTGTTGAATCCTGAATTAGATACATATGCTACTGAGATAGGGTATATGATATGCATGTCATTGGAAAGCTAGCGAAAAATTAAGAACTTTTCATTTATATATCGAATGGTTTCGATGAACGGATTTGAAGTTATAGTCAACTGAATTTTAGTATTATTGTTAAAATGATTATTATTACTATCGTCGTTATTATTTTAATAGAAATATCATTGTTATTATAAAATATCATTATTACTATTATGTTAGTATTATCATTTTATCATAATAACATTTTTAGTAAATATAAATATTGTTATTTTTTTATAGAATAATAATAATTATTATTACAAAATAATACAACTTTTACTTATTATTATTATGATCAATATTATTTTATCAAATAAATAGGGGATACAAAGATATTTTTTACCACGCGTAATATAATTACATTAATAATACTTACCACTATAGTTTTAAGATATTAAGTGAACTTTATAAATTTTACTACTTAAGATATATAAAAGTATATTTTATCATATATAAACGTTAATATAAATTTTTATTAATAAATGACTTTTATTATTATAAAATCTAATAAATATATTTAAATATATAAAACGACTATAGTTAAGTTATATAATAAACACGTATAAATTTTAGAAGTCATTTTGGGTCAAGTTGACTTTTGTTGACTTTTGCATATTAGTCTCGAGCATTAGGATTGTGGTACACTATGACTTGATCAAAAATTGTTAGACAAATATTGACCAACATATAAATATATATAATTAATATAGGTTCTTGAATCCGAGGCCAACCTTGCACTTGTTAAATGACGTTATATGTATTTTTACTACGAAATACAGTATGGTGAGTTTCATTTGCTCCCTTTTATATATATTTTTGGGACTGAGAATACATGCGCTGTTTTTATAAATGTTTTACGAAATAGGCACAAGTACTAAAACTAATTCTATGTGGGTTTAAACCAGAAATATACCCTTAGCTTGGTAACATTAAACTACTTGTCTATGTATGGTAGGCGCGAATCCTAAAGATAGATCTATTGGGCCTGACAAACCCCATCCTGACTATGGGATGCTTTAGTACTTCGAGGTTATTTTAAACACACCTGATCTGGTGTACTTCAGAGGGTAAAACATGAACGTTAAGGCTTGTTACCGGGTGCCTACAATTTATAGAATACTCTTATACACTTGCGAGTGTACATATATTTATAAACAAAAATCTTGTGGTCTATTAATATATTGAAATGATTGTTATGATAAACCTATGAACTCACCAACCTTTTGGTTGACACTTTAAAGCATGTTTATTCTCAGGTATTAAAGAAATCTTCCGTTGTGCATTAGCTCATTTTAAGGATATTACTTGGAGTCATTCATGGCGTATTTTGAAAGACGTTGCATTCGAGTCATTGAGTTCATCAAGATTATTATTATGTCAATTATAGTTGGATATATTATGAAATGGTGTGCATGCCGTCAACTTTCGTTGTAAAGAAAGTTTGTCTTTTAAAAACGAATGCAATGTTTGTAAAATGTATCATATAGAGGTCAAAATACCTCGCGATGTAATCAACTATTGTGAATCGTTTATAATGTATATGAACGGGTCCTTTCAGTTGGTATCAGAGCGGTGGTCTTAGCGAACTAGGTCTTGCATTAGTGTGTCTAACTGATACTTGTTAAGATGCATTAGTGAGTCTGGACTTCGACCGTGTCTGCATGTCAAAAGTTTTGTTTATCATTTTTAGTCAGAAATCATCTACTTACCATCCTTAGGAAATTACCTGCTTATCATTCTTAGTCTAGACACATCTTGCTGCATTGATTGCATGAATAGTGTATAGACAAAATTCATATCTTAGCATATCTGCTAAATCATATCTTATCGTATCTATTACCGTAAACTTTGCCTGACATATTCCGTAAATTCCTCCGTAATCTATGAAATTTTTTGATCTATATATATAGATATTCTATGTAGTTAGAATACCACCCGATAGCCGGAAAATCATTTCGTATCGAAAAATCCTTTATCAAATCGTACGAAATGAAATTCGTCATCAGTTCAAGTTCCCCGGATTCCGAAATGGAATCCCACTCAAGCTCCGAAAGCAGTGTGACTGGAATGGATCAACCAATCAGCCATCATCTATTCTGGATGAATTGGGGATGGGTTCGTAGCCTCCTTAATCATTGGAGACAAGAAGAAGGCGATCCTTTCCATCCACCACATTGCCCTATTGGCAATGAACCTGAAGCACTTACCGGCGAACCTGTCCGAAACACCATTTTCTCACTCATTTCCAGAGTATCTCGTCATGATTATATACTACACCAAATTCTAGATCTTATTTATCCGCTCGTCCGAACCGACAATCACCCCGGTGTAATAGAAGAAGTCAACGAGCTTCGCGCTCGGATAGTGGCTTTGGAGAATATGGTGCAAAGGTTACAAACACCAGCAGCAGCACCAGCAACATAACCAGTACCACCATCAACAACATCAACAGTACCATTACCACCACCAACAACAACCGCATCGCAAACCTCAACTTCACAATCTGTCCCATGAGCATCGACGTCATACGCTCTGTAGATACTAAGGAATACCACAACGATGAAGTATTGATTCATAACTTCATTGGGAAAACATTCTACGACGATTATGTAATTTCTAAAGTTTAGAAATTATCTATCCTAGCCTTAACCATAAATCAAGTGAGTTTAATTTAATATTAACTCATTAAATCTATATTACATCTGAAGAAATATACACATATATTTTCATAAAGACTGTAATAAAAAATTTTTGTACAAAATATTAATTGTGACATTTTTTTAACGGGGTAGGTAATACCCGAGAGATATATAAATTCACAATTAATATGTTACATTCTTCGAATCTGATTCAGCAAATCATCCATTATACTCCATACTTTCACAACAATATACATTCTTTTATAGAAATCAAAACAACCATACTCATTCAAAAATCTAATTACATATTCTGATTTTGAAATCGCCGAATTCAATTCAAGTTATAACCGGTATCATCACTCTTAGATTCTTACATCTTTCAAAGCTATACTTTAACTTCAAAACTGTGTTAGAACATCGTATGTATATTAACGATTATAATCTGTGTTCAAGCCCTTCGAAATACCTGAAGACACTTCAAATAATGAACAATCGAGATGATGATCCAACCACATGTTATCCACAGTTACGTACCTGAAAAACTCTTGAAACCAAAGTCATAATTTAACATGTATCCATGTCAGACCTTTTGACATTTACTAGCTAAAATAACTTTTCAATCCCTTCTAAAAATAGACGGTTTTGTCACAGCTCCAGCAAACCAACTTCAATTGTTCATACGAATAAGCCTTATTATAATGATTACCCCTTCATCATTATTACCGGGGAACCTTTCATATCTCGCCACATTAGCAGTAAACTTATTAACAACTTCATTGATCTTTGACTTTCCGAAAAATCTTTATATTTATCAAAACCCCATCATTTACTCATCTGCATCTTGTAACGAGAATTACCATACGAATCATCAGAAATTAGCAATCAGTATTTTGAAATCTCGCAGCATGTCTACGCCAACAATTATATGTGTCTATCTTCTGGACTTATATACTTTGAATGTGAAGTTTCTGAAAAACACCCTAAACTGCGAACTAGTTCTCGAAATACTGATGAAGCAGCAAAAACTATAAACGACCTTAACAGTAAAAAGTTTGATGATAAAGAGTAGTGTGTTGGCAAAGCTCAGAAAAAGAGAAGATTTGGTACTGAAAAATACGGATTGAGCAAACCATGAAGAAGGCTGTGGATAAATCACAAGGACGAAATCTACCTTCAAAGAATCCAAATGATTCCGTGTCTGCTGAAGTCATTATCGAATACCTTGCTCCTGACTCTAAACCCTTACGGACAATATTCTTCATCATCCTCTGATATTAGAAATTTTAAGATATCATCGTATCTTTCATTATAAATATCCTCCATATTTCTGAAGATATTCCATAATTATTCTTATCTGAAATCATTTACCTCTTCGTGCTGTCTATATTACATCATAAAAGAAACTATTTTAGTTTCTAAATTCTGAAACTTTCGAATTTAAAATAGGAATATTTTTGAAGTAGTGTTGGGAACTGAAGCATGAACTAGTATAATATAATGACACTTGATCAACGTGATTATATTACAGTAAGTCATGCTGAGTTTCTAAATGGAACGTGATGATTCACAGATCATAATGTCATCATGTGCTATGTTACACGACTCTTGTATTCTCTTTAACCTCTAAAATATCAAGAAAATATTTCTTGATGATTCGGCCTTTTCCGAGGTATTCTAGTAATTTGACAAGTCAAGATCGTGCCATTACAATTTCCTTCTTAGAGCATTAACAATGTTCATTCTGAAATTCATATATGCGAATTCTGGACCATTACAAGCGGTGCTTAATCGCAAGAAGAAGAAACGAAAGGACAAAACTCTGAAATAGAAATTGGGGTATAAATCGCAGCAAATAAAAGAAAGCATTAATTGGGGATGACAATGATTATAGAAGACAGAAGCAGGGACATCAAAATATAAGGGAAGATATAAAACCCAACAACAACCCAGAAACTATAAACCGTATATATCGATGCATATAGCAATATAAAGACACGGGAGAACTAAAAACACTATAAAACCAAGAGTATAGTAGAAGTAAATAGATTCTTCTGGAGGTAGATGAAAAAGAAGAACGACAGATATGAAAGTGAGGAGTATATCGAGAATCAGCACTGGATGAAGCATATTGACGAATAATTTTAAAGTAAAAATTGAGGGAGAGAGAATAGAAGGTGTGAATTAAAAGGAAACGAAGGATGTGGATTTATAGTGGAATATTCGACAGAAAAATCGAGATGAATCATCGCATTAAATCGAAGAGGATCATAATTTCCTTAATCACTGAAGAATCAAATCCTATATAGATTACAAAGATTTTCTTTAATCCGGAGATCAACCGTGACGACGTCAAAAGATAAGATGAATCCCTATTTTCTCATTTCACTCTTTTACGATAGCTTCACTCATACGCTTTGAGTAATCGAATTATTTTATCCATACTTCTTAGACATGATAAAACTTCATAATCGTCATAATAACATTCTCATTGTTAGCCATAACGACCTCTATCAAATTTCGGGGACGAAATTTCTTTAACGGGTAGGTACTGTGACGACCCGGAAATTTCCGACTAAATTTAAACTTTATCTTTATATTATTCTGACACGATAAACAATGTTTGTTAAGTTAAATCTCAAGGATTTTAAACTATATTTATACATTCATTTAAACCTCGACCAAATTCCAATGATTCACGAACCATTAAATGAACATATATGAATATGTATGTATATGTGTATATGTTATAAATTGAAAATGTCAACAAAGTATTTAAAAGTATAATGCTTTATATGAACGTATTTGTTTTAATATGATTATCGACGAAATTAAAAAAAATATATATTAAATGATTGAATTATCAGAAACATTGAATTATGATTACAAGTCTCTGTTGAGAGGTCCACTATGATTTGAGAAATCTATTCCTCTTAACGATATTCGGAATAATTTGTAAAGCTATTTATAAATAAAAATAAAAAGTGTCATTTACGAAAGTTAGACAAAAGCTAGTGGAGAATTGGTTTCCATAATATTCTATTAATCTATTTTCAAACGTACAAAAACGTTTTCAGTTTAAAAAGAACTTTATTATTAAAACGTATATAACTTTTATAAATATCTAGAATCACTTTTGACAACTCATTACTTAACCAGTATAATAAATATAACGATATTTATATTTTATTTTATTAAATATATATAACGATTTAAATTAATATTATATATATTTATACGCGTATTATACATACATAGTTTTTATACTTTTACTATACTTTAACTTTACCTTTACTTTACTTTTACTTTACTTTAACTTTAATAATTTACTTTAATAATTCATACTTTAATAATTCACTTTAATAATTCATACTTTAATAATTCATACTTTAATAATTCACTTTAATAATTCATACTTTAATAATTCACTTTAATAATTCATACTTTAATAATTCACTTTAATAATTCATACTTTAGTAATTCACTTTAATAATTCAAAAATCTATTATAAATAGAATTCAATAGGTTTTATTATTTCATAGAAACTTGAAAATATATTTCTCTAAACTCTCTCAATCGATTTACATATATATATATATATATATATATATATATATATATATATATATATATATATATATATATATATATATATATTATATATATATATATATATATATATATATATATATATATTTGCTCTGTATTATTTCAAGATATTATTAGTATACATAAAATATTACGACGGAGTGATGTCCGAGTGATTTCAAAATAGTTTTTTTGAATGAGTCGAAGCTAAGGAAATTATGGGTTATAGCTATGGAGGTGATGGGTATGGTTCATGGGTATGCTCGTGAGGTCAATCTAGTGTTTATCATCTCCGTTGTGTCTACGTACTTTCCTGCAATATTGAATCTCAATATTGATACGTGAGCACTCATAACTTAACTTTTATATATCAATAGTGTATCCCTGACTAGTGCTCGAGTATATAGGATTATGCATGCTTGTACATTCGATATTGTCCTTAGATAGGTTTGTTGAATCCTGAATTAGATACATATGCTACTGAGATAGGGTATATGATATGCATGTCATTGGAAAGCTAGCGAAAAATTAAGAACTTTTCATTTATATATCGAATGGTTTTGATGAACGGATTTGAAGTTATAGTCAACTGAATTTTAGTATTATTGTTAAAATGATTATTATTACTATCGTCGTTATTATTTTAATAGAAATATCATTGTTATTATAAAATATCATTATTACTATTATGTTAGTATTATCATTTTATCATAATAACATTTTTAGTAAATATAAATATTGTTATTTTTTTATAGAATAATAATAATTATTATTACAAAATAATACAACTTTTACTTATTATTATTATGATCAATATTATTTTATCAAATAAATAGGGGATACAAAGATATTTTTCACCACGCGTAATATAATTACATTAATAATACTTACCACTATAGTTTTAAGATATTAAGTGAACTTTATAAATTTTACTACTTAAGATATATAAAAGTATATTTTATCATATATAAACGTTAATATAAATTTTTATTAATAAATGACTTTTATTATTATAAAATCTAATAAATATATTTAAATATATAAAACGACTATAGTTAAGTTATATAATAAACACGTATAAATTTTAGAAGTCATTTTGGGTCAAGTTGACTTTTGTTGACTTTTGCATATTAGTCTCGAGCATTAGGATTGTGGTACACTATGACTTGATCAAAAATTGTTAGACAAATATTGACCAACATATAAATATATATAATTAATATAGGTTCGTGAATCCGAGGCCAACCTTGCACTTGTTAAATGACGTTATATGTATTTTTACTACGAAATACAGTATGGTGAGTTTCATTTGCTCCCTTTTATATATATTTTTGGGACTGAGAATACATGCGCTGTTTTTATAAATGTTTTACGAAATAGGCACAAGTACTAAAACTAATTCTATGTGGGTTTAAACCAGAAATATACCCTTAGCTTGGTAACATTAAACTACTTGTCTATGTATGGTAGGCGCGAATCCTAAAGATAGATCTATTGGGCCTGACAAACCCCATCCTGACTATGGGATGCTTTAGTACTTCGAGGTTATTTTAAACACACCTGATCTGGTGTACTTCAGAGGGTAAAACATGAACGTTAAGGCTTGTTACCGGGTGCCTACAATTTATAGAATACTCTTATACACTTGCGAGTGTACATATATTTATAAACAGAAATCTTGTGGTCTATTAATATATTGAAATGATTGTTATGATAAACCTATGAACTCACCAACCTTTTGGTTGACACTTTAAAGCATGTTTATTCTCAGGTATTAAAGAAATCTTCCGTTGTGCATTAGCTCATTTTAAGGATATTACTTGGAGTCATTCATGGCGTATTTTGAAAGACGTTGCATTCGAGTCATTGAGTTCATCAAGATTATTATTATGTCAATTATAGTTGGATGTATTATGAAATGGTGTGCATGCCGTCAACTTTCGTTGTAAAGAAAGTTTGTCTTTTAAAAATGAATGAAATGTTTGTAAAATGTATCATATAGAGGTCAAAATACCTCGCGATGTAATCAACTATTGTGAATCGTTTATAATGTATATGAACGGGTCCTTTCACCCTTGTCCAAAACCGAACCTATAAAATGATAAACAACGAGAGGGTAAGCAAAGCTTAGTGAATGCAATAATTATACGAATACATATATAATTATACCTACTTGCAAACACTTACACAAACCGCAAACACGCTAGCGAACATAATTAGCTTATCGTCACAATAACAAGCTATAAATCTCCAATACCACAAGCTAGCATAACAACCGCATATAAATATAACTCGAATAATATAATATGCTTACAACACAAATAACCATGGTCGACCAATAGTACAAGGGAACGGCGCTCGCGAAAACGCCATCGGTGTTCATAACATCCGTTAGGGCACTTAACACCTCGCACCACTAACCCCTAGGGTGGCACCTTAACACCTCGGCACTTCACCCCGAGTGGCATCTTAACACCTCGATGCTTCACTCATTATTTTACGGAGTGGTGTCTTAACACCTCGACACTACACTCCTAGGTGGCATCTTAACACCTCGATGCTACACCCGAGTGGCATCTTAACACCTCGATGCTACACTCTTCACGTGAAACGTGGTGTCTTAACACCTCGACACTACACCTTTCACGCTACAACAAATAGATACATTATATACATACGCATATAATTATTCCACTCACCTCAAAGTCTTGTGAAAAGATACCCGAGCTTGCAAAACCTCAAAGTAACGTACCTATCACATTATACATATTATCAAACGCAAACTCAAGTCGGTCAACCAATTCTTTCACCATTCCTAAGTCATTTTGACCCAAAGTGCAATCCCGACCCATTTTGCACCATTAACCCTAATAATGGGTCAACTTCACCAAAAACCCTAACTCTAGTCAAATATGGTCTTATTACATTTTTACATCACCAATTTAACTCATTTTCACACATGCAAGACCACTTAGGTCATTAAAGACCCATTTGACCCATTTCAAGGTCAACACACCCATTTGGGTCATCCATGCCCAATTAACACCCATTTACATATCATTGAAGTGTTCTAGTACTTTAACTAACTAATTAGGTTCATAAACATAAATTAACACTTTGAAAACCCTAATTAGTTACCTTTGAGTCTACATGACCCAAATTCACCCAAAATCCCCAAATTACTAGCAAGTGGGTTTTGTGTGCATCACTAACCCAAACCCTAACCCTTAAACACTTTAAACTAAGGTAATCAAGTTTAGGGCTTACCACAACAATCAAAACGTAGCTAAGGAGGAGATGAACAACTTTAACTCCCGAGTTCTAACCCGAAATGAGCTTCTTCTTCCCCGATTTAAGCTTTCTCACACTTAACCACCCCCTCTCTATCTAGAATGAATGGATGATGTTTGGTGGTTGAGAAATGGAGTAATGAGCTCACCAAACTGATCCTAAGGCATTAAATTCGGACCCCAAGGTGATTTTACCAAAATGCCCTCAAAATATCTAATTAAAAAGAAAAGGGGAATCTGTCGCAGACAGATGGCGCGGCGCGCCACCTAGCCGCGCGGCGCGCGACCCTCCCAGTTCAGCATCTTTTGTCTTTTTAATTATGTGCAACAAAAACCCCAAACTTGAGTAACTCATATACACCTATGTACACTACGAATATTCGGGTCTTACAGTTAAACACGTGTCATACCCATTTTGACACCAAAACCCTAATTTTGACCCATTTCAAAATTAGTTAACCAAACTCACCCAAAAGAGTTTCACCACTTCCATAATCACTAAACCTAGTGATTAAACTCAAGATCAAACCCTAAACAACGCTAAAATGTCAACCGACCCAAAACCCGCCAAGTGACAAGAATAACTAGTCACCATAAACCCATTTCATCACCTAAAAGGGTTTCACAACAAACTAACTCAAAATCCTAACTTGAATATCAAATTTAACAATTGAAATTCGGAGTTTGAGCTTACCAATACCACCATAACGTAGCTAGGAGCGAGATGAACAACTTTAGAACCCGAGCTTTTGCGAGAATCCGACTCCTTCTTCTCCAAATCCACCACTCTCTCTCTAAAACTCTTACTCTCTCACTAGAACAAGATGATAGTGTTTGTGTGGGTGTTAGTGGATCAAATGAGGCTCCTAGAACTGATCTTGTGGCCTTAACTCGTTCCATAAGTGAAAATACCATTTTGCCCCTCTAAAAATCTTAAAATAACCCAGTTGGCCCGACAGACAAACTGGACGGCGTCCCAAATTTCTGGACGGCGTCCAGCCTTTAACATCTGGACGGCGTCCCACCATCCTGGACGGCGTCCCGAACAACTAAAAAGTCAGAAACAGGATTAGGGTCTTACAACTCTCCCCCACTTAGAATCGATCACGTCCTCGTGATCCTCGTCACTTAACTAAACGGACCACACTCCATGGTCCTCAACATAAGTCCCAATCCGACTTTCCTAGGCAACTCTTCCCAAGGAATCACCTTTAACAACTAAAATCGTCTCCCGCGATTTATCAAACCCACTATCCGAGCACTAAAACCATGCTCACTCCCTATCATCAGGAAAACTCAACCAATCTCGGACCGAGATATCAATCCCCTAGCGTATCCTTACCGAGTACAATGCTAAAAGTAACCAAGTCAACCTAAGGTCAACAACACGAAACGATGGAGACCGAACCAAACGAATCCTTACGGATAACACCAATCACTAAACATCCCTTGTAGTGCGCAATACGACCAATACGCAATGTAACGACCCGGAAATTTCCGATCAAATTTAAACTCTAATCTCTATATGATTCCGACACGATAAGCAAAAACCTTAATGTTGAGTCTAGAAAGTCTGAAATCTATATTCGGATAATTAGTTACCCTTTGACCAAGCCTGACGATTCACGAACAATTATAGGAAAGTAATATATATATATATATATATATATAAATCTATATATGATTTCTAACCAAGATTATATTATAATATATATATATATATACAATGTATAAGCAATAAATATTCAATAAAGGTTATCATAATTTTATATACAAGTTAAAATATAATGATTATATTTATATTCTTGCACTCTGAAACATTAATAATAATATTAAAAATTAGTATTATCAATATTATTATATATATATGAAAGTTGATACATTTGACTGGTTATATTATTAGCAGTAAACTATAACTTTAGTTATTATGCATATTATTAGATGTTATAACTTAGAATTATTATTAGTAACAGATATTATTATTATTATGATACTTATTAACTTTATCATTATTATTAATGTTGTTAGTATAATCAGTATTACCAAATTATTAAATTATTAAAAATTATTGCTATAACTACTTCATAACTCATTATTATTAATAATAAGATTATCATTATTACTATTATGATTTTATAAATTATTATTATTATCTATATTATTAAGAATGTTATTATTATTATTATTAATAATAAGATAAAATATAAATTATAATATATAAATGCGGCTATTAAAATTAATTATTATCTAGGTTATATAACTACTGATATAATGTAAAACACGTAATTATATTTATCTTTATCAGATATCTGTTTTTGATCTCTGTTGCCTCGTGAACTCATTATTCGCTTTCATCACCAGTTCAAAACAAAAATGCAATCAAATCATATTTGCTGTTTCAACTTTTCGATTCCAATATATAAGTATCATCTATCACTTCTAAATCGGCGGAATTAAAACAGAAAGGATAATGAAACCCAGACCCGTTTTCCCTGTTTTTATACCTCTTAATCAATCCTTCGGATTTGAAACAATACTCAAATTGTAATAAAGTCGTTTTGCTAGTAATCCCCTATTGAAACTATCTGGAAAGTTATAAGGTTCGATTTATCATATCGGGTTTCAATTTTCGATTTAAAGGATAACTCCAAAAAGTTAAATTATTTGTTCTTTGTAAAAATTGGATTATGTATCGATGTTTTAGATTCAATTGATGCTTGATAAAGATTCTAGGAGTCATTTGAAACAAAATTCGTGTTGGAAGCTTTATCTAAAACGCATTCAAAATCAAAATCAAAGTTTGAGTTTCAAAAGTGTTCATCGAGCCTGTTAAGAATTTTTTTTATTTTATTTTTTTTTCTTCGTTTTAAGATAATTAAAAACTGATATTACCAGTCGATTTCGGTTTCATATAAATGTGTTAAAATGAAAATAGATTGTATGATTAATTGGGTTCTCTGATCGAGTTGGGGTATTAGTGAGGTGAGGAAGAAGATGAATTTGTATTAAATAGAAACAGATTATTTATAAGTTTAAAACGGTTATAAAACAGAAAGACAATAATGGAGCAATGGTTAAAGGTCTGTGTCGGGTACCGAGAGGTTTGGGGTTCGAACCATGCAAGGGCTCTTCTTTTTGTGGAATTTATTACTAAGGTAGTCTTTATTTATTTACCTATTCTTGATATTCTTATTACCCATTAATATTAAGTATTAATAATATTATTATTATTTATATAATATAATTATCATAGTTGTGAATATTAGCAAGAGTATTATCATTAAATTAATTATTTTATTATTAGTAATAGTATAGTTATTAGTATTAATAGTTAATACTTATTATTATTATTTTTATGAATAAAGAAAATAAATTGTTACTAATATTATGATTACTAATATCATTATCATTTTCACAAATATTATTATCACCATCTTTTTTATAAATAAAAAAAAAAACTGTTAATATTAACATAAGTATTATTATTTGTATTATTATTATTATGTAAATTACTAAAATCAGTATTATAACTATTGTTAATACTAAAATTAATACTTTTACAACTGTTATTATTAATATAAATGTATTATCATTATTTTTTTTTATCATTATTAACTTAGAGTAATTAAAGCTCCTATTTTGATAAACAAATGAATACATAAATATATATATATTTAACACATTTAACATAACAAAATATTTTAATATATAAAAGGAATATATGAAAAATAAATATATTATTAATATAAAACTAATATCCTTAACAAACTATATATATATATAGATACTTATTCAAATACGGTTATGTGTATTAATATATATACGAATGATATAGGTTCGTGAATCCAAGGCCAACCCCAAAATTGTTCAATGATGTTATATGTATTTTTACTACAAAATACAGTATGGTGAGTATATAGTCCCTTTTAAACTCTAAATATTTTTGGGATGAGAATACATCCATTTTATGATTTACGTTATGGACACAAGTGATCAAAAATAAAATCTACGTTGAGTTGTACCATGGCATATTTCTTTATACTTGGTAGCTAATATTTACGTGAGGAGCGTAAACGCGAATCCTGTTGATAGATCTATCGGGCCTGACAACCCCAACCGGGATGGACGATCAGTTTTAAACGGTTGCACAGTACTTCGTTTCGTTACTACACTTGGTACGGTGTAGGGTTTATTTAAGAATATGCTGCTGTGATTTAAATGTTAAGTATGGTTACCAAGTGCTCAACGACTTTTCGTACACGAGGAGTGTATTATGTATAAACATGAAATCTTGTGGTCCATAGTTATTACGCTGCTAGCATCAAACCTATATATCTCACCAACTTTATGTTGACATTTTAAAGCATGTTATTCTCAGGTACGAATTAAGTCTTCCGCTGTGCATGTGCTCATATTAACGACATTACTTGGAGTCGATCATCGCAATGGGACCAACTGTTGATGACTTCGTCCAGATGGATTAGTTTCGGATTCTTACAGTTGGTATCAGAGCGTTGGTCTTAGCGAACCAGGTCTTGCATGAGTGTGTCTAACTGGTAGTTGTTTAGATGCACTAGTGAGTCTGGACTTGGACCTAGTGTTGATAGGTTATATTAGTAAGTCTGGATTAGAACCTGGTCTACGTGTCAAAAGTTTTGCTTATTATATCTTGTCGGGAACCATGCTTATCATTCATAAGTCTAGACACGTCTTACTGCATTTAGTGCATCGATAGTGTATAGACAAAATTCATATCTTAGCGTATCTGATAATTCATATCTTAGCGCATCTGTAGACTTGCCTTACATATGCCGTAGGTTCCTCTGTAGTCTACGAAATCTTTAGTATTATATATATAGATATTCTATATAGCTAGAAAATCATCCGATATCTGAAAATCATTTCACATCAAAGATCCCTTCTGTAACATCCCGCGTTTTTCCGTTAAATTTATTTTTAACACTATCTTTTTTTTTAATAATATCTTTCGTTATTTATATTCGTAGATTCCGTTAACAAACGTTCATAATATTCTCGTTATTTAATTATAACATCACTCGTTTACTTGAGCGTTTTTAAAATATTCGTTTGGTTAATTCCCGCACCCGCTTTGAAACTTGAGGGACCGAAGTTGTCAAGTGGGCAAACTAGTTGACTAGGTCAACTAGTCAACCCACCATTCTCATCCATTCATTTCCATCCATCTTCACCTCCTTTTTCTCTCTAGCTCAAGAACTCCATTTCTCCCAACTTCACTAAATCGTCATCTAAATTCGATCTAGGAGGCTTACAACAAAACAAATTACATTCTCGTGATCCTCTCTTCATCCTCTACATTTTGATACAAATTTCATCAAGTTTGGGTAACTTTCTAAAAACTCTAGATTTCTATAAATTCGTGTTTTTGACTTGAAATTGTGTTAGTTAGTGTCTATGGCTCGTGTCTAGCATGAATATATGTTTTGTTTGCTCGATTTGTTGATTTGAGTAACTAGTTTGAACTTTTGAAGTGGGTTAGCTTAATCTTTGATTTTGGATGATTAAAAGTTGTTTAATTGTTAAAGTTCATGTTTTAATTGTGTTACTAGTATCACTAGCTTCGTTTTGATGCGTAGGTTGATTAAGAAAACTTCAAACACATGATTATTGATTTTTGTGAATTTTGGTTAGGGTTGATAGACTTTGAAATGAACTTTTGATGCGTTGAATGCTTGTTAATGTTGTTAGTAAGTGTTTAGATGCAATGTATG